>NC_092694.1:4156253-4423753 GCF_964275005.1 Diadema setosum | reverse complement strand
TGGTATATGTGTTTTTCATAACGTCATACGTACATCTAGGAACGCAGGTTTTGACTAACAATACGGAGGATCAATTACATCAATGAAAGAATTCAACTCCCGGTTAAGATAATGTAAAAGATGCTGCCATCAATGCAAATAATTTGAAGGCAGAGTGACATTTAGTAATCATTAAATTTACTTCTGGCGCGAACCAACTTCGGAGGAGTTCAGGCATGCGTGAGATCCTCTTATACGTGCAGACAGTTCTTTGGTGATTAATCAGACTTTTGATTCGGGCGTTGAGGAGAATCAAACACAATGTAATTAGGTGGTCATCGAGATTGTTTGAGTGTCGCTTCGTCCTCTCTTTGCTTTTGTTCTTGTTCGCAAAGAGCACTGGCAGAGATGGGGGAAGAAGGGTAAGACAGGCCACCATTAATGATTCTTTCGTTTCTCATTACAAAATTAAGTAATTGCTTAATACTCAGAATGGAATCTATTTCAGAAAGACGGCGGTAGAAGGCCTCATATGCCATGATGATCGATTTTTCAGTTTTTAACTGTATTTTTTATTCGTCGTCATAAAAGAAAATCTTCGTGACAAAAAAGAGAAAATTCTAATAAGGGAATTTGTTACAGCTACATTTTTCACATTTATTTCTGCTGGAAGTAGGTATATGTTGTTTCTAAGCAATGTCGAGAAGTGACTCTATTAAAAAAGATACAAACCAACACAAATTTAAGAAGCAAGAAGCGAAGAAATTGAAATAAAAACCACGAATGCTAACTTCAAGCCTACCCAAGCCTACTCAGAGAGCCGAAAAAAAAAAAAAAAAGATACGACAATGAAATGCATCTTGGAGAATTCTCTCCAAGATCACTTATTAAAGTTTTAATCTAACACGCCGACATCCCGCAATACAGTACTGATCCTATAATATCACGCAGAAATTACATCTCATCAGCCTTAATCCGGATTAACGCCAAAATGACACTAGATTCCACCCCATCAAAAATTTGCCACTGTCGCGAGGAAAAAAAAAAGTAGGCGCGCCAATGATTATGTACGTCTTGCACAGTATGCGTCTAATCTTTCATTGTATGAATCGAGGGTATAAATGGAGTCACAGGAGTGTTATAGAAACCCCCTTCCCTGTTTGATTACCTTAATATAATACACGTTGTATCTTGAGAAGCACAACGTCATATTCATGCTGTCTCATTATTAGAGGCGCTTAATAGCTGGAACGCTATGCCCTTTTTTTTTTTTTTCGTTTACACAACAAAAAAGACCGAGAATGGAGATGAAGAAGAAGAAATAGTAAAATACAGAAGAAGAGAAGAAAAGAAATAAGGTGAAGTGATAATGATGATGATGATGATGATGAAAAAAAAAAAAACTTAACGAAGAATGCAAGAAAAACAACGATCATATTTAACACACACTTACAGATTTTCTCACACATACTCACACTCACAATCAACAAACAAGTAGTCAAATGAACTATAATAGTAAATGCCTATTTAGTTTCAGTGTTATTATGGGTAGATCGTTCTGAACAAATACCTAAATGAGGGGCAATGCAGCTTTCTCAAATTTTTGTTTTTCTTTGAAACTGATCAAAAGGTGGTTAATTCGTCGTTTAGATAATTGAAAAGAAAAGAAAATCATCATTCAAATTTGTTTTCAACATGCTTGGGGGCAGCCTATGGGATTCGTACTTATCATTAATTCAGGGAAAAAGTGGGGAAAAAACAAGCAGCGAATGCACTGTCAAAATCTTCAAAGACGGCTAAATGTTAATTATATTCATCTTAATTTTTATGATTGCATAATGTATTACAATCGCTGGTATATGAAGAAATGAAAATGGAGAAAAAGAATTAGATAATAGGAATTTTCTGGGTCACGTGGATGAAGAGGAGAAGCCACATCCAAGGATGACGTAATTACTGAATTTGACCAATGATAAGTATCTTTATGTGAACATAAGTATCATTATCACACTACCAATCATACTTTTACAAACTAGAATCAAACAAGCGATTCAATTGGCCGGGGAATCGCTTTGTCACTGCTGCAGCAGCTGAGATTTTGCATCTTAGAAAAAAAAAATAATATCAAGCGCTCTCTTTTTCAGAAAGAGTTCAAATTCACGACAATATTCGTAGAACAAAAAAAAAAAATTATCGGAGAGTCCATGTAGATATATAGCGAGATATAGGCGGAGCAATTAAAATGTATTATTTCTTTGGACTGTCGAATTACTCCCAGCAAATTGATAGTGTTGAAAAAAAGTGGATGCCCCACCCATCCCCCCCCCCCTAAAAAAAGAAAAAAAAAGAAAGAAGAAGTAACGAAGACAGGGACGACATTGTATAGGTAGGAAACATATACCATTTACATAGGAACGTCGGCAGGGTTCATCATTTCAATTCAATTCAATTCAATGTTTTATTTTATTTTTCGACAATATTTCATTTTTCGACATCTTAATACTGACCGATCGCGTAAAAGCACATCCACAGGATATCATGTATGAGTTTCTCACTGTTGGCATTTTTACATATACTAAACACATCTTTATTATATCGGTTTCAATTCAAACACGAAAGCCACCCCATCTATTCACAGTATATTCTTTTTTCTCTTTTTTTTTTTGTATGTGTTATACGAAATAATGGCCATCAATTTCATCTGGGGTAAAAGCGAAGTCACATTCGCCGCAATGAGACCACATTGTGGTTTCTATAAACACATCTTTATCATTTCTTCTTGTTTGATCAGTAATCGTTTTGAGATACATATACAAACGCTTCGGTATTTCCAAATGAAATATACCTAAACGGACATGAATTTGCAGTTGAGAAACTGATATTTCCACTGTAGGGTAAGAAGGAAATATGCGACTTAATAATTCAGAATTTGAAGTGAGCGTAAATTCTTACGCTCTGATTATTTTCCTGTATGTACAAAGGAATGAAAAATGGTGTGTGTGTGTGGGGGGGGGGGGTGAGTTGATGGACGTTGTAAAGCATCATTACTCATAGATCTTCGTGATAAGATCTGTGCATATGCTGTGGGATTTCTGGCCAAGAAATGTAGAAGGAGAGCAAAGAAAGAAATAAAGAAGAAGAAGACGATCTTTGGGTGAAAAGGAAGACAAACGGCCAAAACTCGCCGGCATATGGTGAGGGTGCAAATTGCGCATCACGTAAGATCCATTACCAAGACGAAACCGAGCGGGCACGGGTGAGCGCCTCGCCAGAGCAGCGGGGCGTCTCGCTGCTAATTCACGCTTGCCGCTCTGAGTTGTGTCGATGTTCCCATAACACGCTTTTCTTTCTCCCCCTCCCCCTCCCCTCGCTCCTGATATCTTGACATAACTTCTTATTCTTCCCCCATTTTCTCGCATCGATCTGTTGACATATTTCTCTCTACTGCTGCTATCTTTTACATCATGCGCCTGTACAGTTTGCCAGATTGCTCCACTATCCATCGTCTTTGTCGAAATAAATGTCCGTTTGTCGCCACTACATTCACTTTAATGGCTAGTCGCACTTTCGAACCCCAAAATTGTCTTCTTCTGTCCTTCTTGTTTTTTATATTTGTTTCTCTCGTTTTACACCTTCTCGCGTGACTGCCATTTTCCATTGGCAATGCACACAAATATTGCTGACTATATGTGTGTGTATCATATTGAGATTATCTGTCTGCTAGCCTGCGCTGTTTTTAGTAATCTTTCTCTTTTTCCTCAATATCTAACAGCAGACCGAATGAAACCGACTTTTAGTTCAAAGCACTCTTGGAACACACGGTCAGCTGAAATTGAGAATTTAGTTTACGTTTTTATTTTAACAAATCTTGAATGACCGTTTATCAAAGTAATATCAAACATACTTTACAGATTTTATGGTGGACTCAATCTAAATGGGTCATATTATCACACAACATTGTTGATGTGCGCATTACAAAATGCAACTGAAGAAGAAGGCAGGTTCAAAACATCAGGTGCAAAAAGCAAACAAGTAAAGAAACAAACAACACGGGAGTTGCACTCTCTATCCGCATCTCAGGAAAAGTACAAATGAAGCATTAATAGCCAAGGCATCCGTAATATTTCACTGGTATGGACACAATCGTTATCAGTTTGAAATGGAGGGCCTACATTTTTCATCAAGCATTATCTCATCATGACAATACTGAATATGGCTGCATCCTGCCAAATAGCAGCATAACTTTAGTGCTTTACGTATTTTTGTCGACATCACATCAAATTTTACAATTAAAAAACTCCCCTCCCCTAATTTGTAGGTTGCTTACTCAAACCTTTTACACCATTCCACAAAGGTTAATGATAAAAAGCATTTAGGATATTTTGGACATTTCAAGGAAGAAATTAAACAAAGGAAGAGAAGACACACACACACACACACACATACATTGCATATCACTGTAGATGCATATAATTTAATGTGAGTGTGGAAAGATTATATTATATATATATATATATATATATGTATATATATATATATATATATATATATATATATATATCTCACATATTATATATATTGTACAATTTACACTATTCATAATCATGACATTGTTGCATAGCGTCAATATGACATGCATAATGGAAGCAGTAAAGGCTTGTGTACAACGTCAGAACGCATGTAAGGAAATCGTAAAACGAAATAAAGGGAAACAAAAAGAGAGAGATCAATTTCCCCTTTTTTTGCGTGGCCCACAGTCCGACTCCCTCGCCCTTGAAATTGAGCCCGCTTAAGTCTACAAAGTCAACGACCGGAAGAATTGATATCCTCTCCGATTCAACAGTCCCTCTCAGTCTTTTATTTGTTGATTCTGAAAGAACAAGCCGCCGCCACTTCATTTCAAGGGCTCGCCCCGTGTTCAAGATTGATGCGCGGAAGGCCGAGCTACTAACAACCACAGGCAGCGTTCACCCCGAAGAATCTCCGCCCGGTCTCTGGGGGCACTCGCTGCTATTATTCGGGCACGCAAGCAATGGCAGCATGCGACGAATTTTGTCCCCCTTTCTTTCTCTCTGCGCTCTCATTATCGCCGAGAGAATCGTAGTCCTGTCGCCGCTCTCCTACCCGTCTGGTGTATCTGTCTACCTTTCACGTTGGGTATAGTTCTCTTATTTCCCCTTTCTCACCTCACTGATGGAAAACTGTCGTTATTTTATCCCCACGTACATAGTTCATGATTTTGTCTTTGTTGTGATTTGTGCTTTCTGCATTATTCTTTGAAGGGGTCGGTGTATTTCCCCGCCAATTTCGTAAAATCATCATCAATTTTCGTTTTACTAACGGTTACAGTGTTCAATTCAGATGTAAAAGCCTTCAATTCCGTGTTTGGGCGTGGATTTCTAAGCTGGTTTTTAAATCAGTGGGCGGGGTAAACACTTCTAAACACTTTCAATTTCTATCTTCAGTGAGCGATTTTCACATCTGAGCATTCTTTTTTCTTTGTAATACACATACGTAATAAATGAATAAGATTGATTTTCATCATTCAGTCATTGAGTGTGATTTTCACTACTTTTTACCTTTGATTTTAATTCGTAATCATGATCATCATTTTTTCTTTGCCAGAACATCTTCCTTTTGCTCAATATCTTATGTGATCTTCAATGTGACTATTTCTTATCATGATCATCGCATTGATGTGATCCCCAATTTACGTTTATTTTTTCATTATAATCATCATGTTTCCTGATCTTTATTTTACATCTTTAGAATCATCATGATCATCATAATTGTGTTTGCAATCTTCATTTTACATATTTATTGTCATCATTATGGTTTGGTCCTCACATTATTTCATTATATTGATAATCATCCATCTAATGCGGTTTAGCGTGCCAAGCACCTCGTCATGTATATAGGCCTGAATGGTTTGCGTACCATTGGTCACATTAATTCTCAGGCAATGTTCGTTATTCTGAAGATTCGTTCATTGTAGAATGTGAACATGAATTAAGGTTCGTTATTCCAAGGTTTGTTCATTATGATATGTGAACATGAATTAAAGTTCGTTAATCCGAAAATGAAAAGTAGGTTCCTACTAAACTAAACAAACTTTCTGAATAACGAAGTTATTTTGTTTTTGGATTGACGAACGTTCGGCATAAAGAACCTTCGAAATAAAGAACACGCTGGAGTAACGAACTTACAATGTATGACGAATCCTATTTCATTTTCAAATGATCAAATCTTCGGAATACCCAACTGTAACCCATCTCTCTTGGATGATGTCATTGATGTCGTTGTGTCTAGCAAGATGAAACTGTTGCACATTCATCTTCATTTTCATCCAACCCATAGATGGTTGACGGAATATCAACTTTAGAATTGCGTGGATTCATGAAGATATTGTGTCGTAGATATACTTAATGATTATAATATTTCATATGCGTTGGATTATTGTAGTTCATGTTGCCTGTTCTTCCCCTTCCTGTCATTATTTTCCTACTTCACGCGCTCTACCGCTCTCATCTCTCCTATTTTACCCCCTCCGCTTAAAATTCCCTCTTTTTGATGTCGAAATAATGATATTGTTCCTCCTATTCATACTCCCTGCTGTGACAAAAGGAAGCAAATGACCAAAGGGGATGTTGTAGTATACAGTCTGACCTCTGACCTATCCGGCCTCCTTTTATCCGGATCTCTCCATTATCCAGATGCGATCTCTGCTTGATTTTTTTTTTCAATGTAATAATATATAAGGGAAAAAGGGAAATTTCAAACTCAAACCAAATTCTTACACAATCACGCATTAATTACATTATCATTCCCCCCCCAAAAAAAAATAGGGCTAATTAACATACACTCACATCTATTTTTTTAATTTAGTATTTATTGGTCAAAACTATGGCATTTAATTTTCATCTAAACAGCATGCATTCACACATTCACTACACCCAAAATCACCGCAAAAACATGGACAGAAAACTTTTTATTAAATCAGGGCACGTAGTACAGCCGATCGTTCATTGAGCAGATTGTCAGCGTGCTACATTGAGTCTTCCATATCCGGCCAAATAATAATAATAATAATAATAATAATAATATGAAATCTCTTATCCGAATGAGCGCCGGTACCGACATGTCCGGATAGGAGAGGTCGGGCTGTAAAATGGGTAGAACGTGTTTCTGTCACAATATTTGTGCGTGATTTCTTCCTTTTTGACCTCTCACTATTTCATAATTCCAAAGCCAGTGACAATATTTTGTTGCAAGGAGTTTAAGCATGGCTTTTAACGTATCAGAAAGTGAAAAACTCAATTTTGAAAAAAAAAAATCACTAGCTTCCTTTTGACAATGTAGGGCTTATATACTTCTATCCCCCAGCTTTTTGCTCTTTATATACCTTCCTCTTGTTCATCCCACTATAACGTTATGCTCACCAATATTTTCCCCCCAACATCCATGCCACCTCTTTTCTCAAAACCATCATTATCATCATCATGATTTTTTCTTCCTCTGTATTTCTTCGTCTATATTGGTTTTTTTTTTTTTTTTTTTTTTTTTTTTTTTTTTTTTTGAGGATGTGGCGGATGTACCACACAAGATGACTGTTCCTGCATACAGTTATAGTCCTGCATATTCTCACTGGATCATCTCCTTGCATTTTGTTTGTACGCGCTGCGTGCATTATTTCGCCCATTAAACAGCACCAAGTAATTAGACGCAGTGATTATGCACAAGGGTTCCGGCATGGTAGGCGGAAGAGGCTAAACCAAAATATTGACAGAGCTTTTAAATGAAAAGACGTTAGGGTTTGAATGTCAGTTGCCTACAACTCTCAACTCCATCGGGACACCGTTCGCCATCTCACGTTCCCTGTGCGCGCGATCTGCCTCGAGGCGCTTTACGAGGGATCTCTCGCGCGTTAAACTTGGCGTGTAATCGCGTTAGTTTCGGGCGCGCGGGCGTGGGCCATTATGGAGCTAATTCCGCGGCGCGGACGACGGGCACAAACCAAACGATGATAGAATTAATGACTTACTTTACCTTGACTCTGCCTTTATAATACGCTGCGACGCACCTTACGAAAATCGGACCCGTTTATCGTAGTTAATGGCTCTAGATAAACAAAGAGGGATGGGGGAATTCAATTTATCGAAGCCGGTAGTATGGCAGCGGAATATGATCACCGCATTTTACATCACGCTGCGTTCTTTTCCTCTTTTGTTTGCGGCTGAAATTTTGTGCCCCTTTTTGTGGCACGGTTTTAAAGGGACTGTACAGTACTGGTTGAGGTGAGGATTCATGTTTTGAACATTCCTAAGTGAGATAATGAGAAACCTCTTATGAAATATGAAAGAGCATGTGATTTTAAGAAGGATTCAACGTTTATTTGATGAAAATTGGTTTTCAAATGGCCGAGATATCCCCAAAAGTGATAATAATAAAAGGCGACATGCCCCACCTTTATTAGGATCTCTTTGTTTCACCTTGTTTTTGGATATCTCAGACATTTCAAAACCGATTTTCATCAAATAAACTTTTGATACCCCTTAGAATCGCATGCTCTTTGACATCTCATAGAGTGACTTCTGAATATCTGGCTAAACGTTAAAAGCTAAATCCTCACCCCGACCAGAACTGTACACGCCCTTTAAAGAGCGAAGAATTTTGGCGCCGGATGGTAAACTGGCCGGTTATGTGTACACAGGCACATGGCATGGGCCTAAATGATAATGTACACACATATCTGAATCAAATAATATGATATCGAGGGACGGGAAGTGCTTCTGGTTAAAACAGATTGGTACGGTTTGATTATGGCTTCCCATGGTCACTCCATCTGTCCCCCTTTTAAATGACGATAATTCGTGTAATAATGACAATAATATGATTTCTCCTTCCCCTGGGCGTCCTCTTCAGTGGAGGCACGCCTTCCAGTCGCAGGGGCCAGACACAAAAGGTATAGTACCTTATTAATGTCAGGTATAGGCCTGGTATTCCCTTGATTGGGTTCAAAAAGAACAAAGTGGGTGCAAACCACGTGTCCTGTGCATGTTGGCAAGGATGCACGAGCCTTTGAAAAACTCGAATCCATCGAACCCAGAATCTTATGTTTACAGGTTCTTATCCCTATCTACTCAAACACAGTTCGTTCACTTCAGAGACCACTATACTAACACCTTCCCACGACTGTACAGGCTACTAATGCTCCCCAGCTTGCTCCCTTCTTCCACAATTATCATTTGGGCAAGTTGTGATCATCGTGAGAGTTACTCCTCCTCCTCAATACCATTATCATCATGCCCTGCGAGTTTCTTAATACAGCATGCTCAATATAATCATTATCATCACCACACCACCACCATCATAATCATCACCACCACCATCATCATCATCATCAACTAGTGGCGGATCCAGAGGGGCGCACCAGGCGCGCGCACCCTCTTTATTTTTTGTTAAGACAAAAGAAAACAGAAAAAAAAAGGCGCCTCCTTTATGGAATTCCTGGATCAGCCCCTTTCATCATCATCCTCCTCATCATCATCATCATCACCAGCTCTATCACACTAATTAGTGTGACTGTCATCGCGGAACCATCATCATCATCATCATCATCATCATCATCATCATCATCATCATCATCATCAACATCATCAACATCATCATCATCATCATCATCTTTATCATCATCATCACTATCACTAACTTGCATGGCTGTCATATTCTTCAATGTCATTTCCATGAAAGCTTTTAATTGTTGATGTCAACTAAGACACTAAAATAATCTTTGACATTATCAGTTTAAAAGTATACGCTTAAGTAGATACCACCGCCATCACCACAAAGATCAGCATGAATATTAGAATGACAATAACCTTTTTATCATTGCCATGATTACTTCATTAGGTCAAACACTAAATGTATTTTGCTTCCATCAAACTTAGCAATAATCTAAAAGCTTCTGAGTACAATGGTCTACTTCTGGATGATTAAGCACTGTAATCAGGGGCATATCCAGTAATTCCGTAAAGGGGGTCGTCTTAACAAAATTAAAGGTCCCCCACCCCCTGGCCTGGATCCGCCACTGGGTATTAAAGTTTAACATTTGCAATGTAATTTGAAATAACCTGTAGGGATATTCATTCTCCTGCAAACTAAACTACGATACATGCTCTGTTCTTTCTTTCCATCTCTGGTTATTCATTACAAATACTTTAAAAATTTTTACACCATCAGATTGAAACCTTGTACGGCAGCTCATATATTTATTTTTGCTTACATTTTAAATTTTACTTCATTTCATATGAAATGGTTTTTCCTGTGGAACATTTCATTCTTATCTCTCTTACATGAATTCACAAAAAATGGCTCAGTTCACAAGAACATTGGCCTTGGATTTCGCGAACAAATATTGGTGACATATACCATCCAGGATATAAATTCTCAGAGATGAAACATTTGCCCTGCTTCCTTAATTTGTTGATGACAAAAAACAACAAAACCAAACAAACAAACAAACAAACAAACATGATGGTATTTAAGTATTGACAGAGGTTATTCCACCCATTTATTCATGAATCATGCATACAGAGAGAACAAATGAGGCCAAGAATCAAGAATTCCCTTATTACCTGCATGATGAAATACAGTACTGCAACAGAATTAATTGTACATTCCTTTGTACTTCTCCGTTTTACAGAAATTTTGTGGATGATATCAAACTTGTTAGGAATATAACTGGGTCATGTTGAAAGTAAAAAAAAAAAGACTTTCCAAATTTGGTGATTGCAATTTAAATGAAGGTAATACGCAACTTTACATGACATAATCTATTCATTGATCATATTATTATATCACCGATTCCATTAAGACAATGGCTTGTAACCATAAGAATTAAACTAAGCACACACACATTGCCATGCCAGGCAAACTGAAAAAGCGTCAAAGTAGGATAATGTATTATTCATGTAAAAGTCAAGTCAGAAGCATTGAAATTTTAGCTTTTAAATATTAAAAAGGTTGTTTTGATTCATCTACAGTAACACATGTGAGTACATTATAATATGTGAGTCTCTCTTCTCAGCAAAGTATATGAATACACACTCATATGTATTTCTGTCTCTCTTTTGTGCAAAGCAGCGGAATATACTTTTGCTTTAAAATGCTTTCTGAATACTGTACCCTGTGTCATGGAAGTAGCTTTGTATTTTGCTGCTTATGATCTTAACAATGCATGGATTGAATACAAATTCCTTGCTCAAGTTATCATCGATAAGCCATAAAATTTTTAAAAAAGGTTATACTTGAAAAAAGCTTTTAAAAAATTTGATCCAAGAAAAAATCTATTTGTATTTATCTTTGTTCATGTAAGACTGTCAAAAGGAAATGTACATTAACACGCTAGTGACAAAATAATAAACCATGGCAACTGGACATTCAATACATCACAATTCAAAGATTACAGTTCAATCTATCTCATTTAAAAGTGTAATATTCACCCTTTTTCGTTTCTGCTGCTGGTAAGACATAGTTACTGTGTGAACTCTATAAGCAAAGCGCATACACCTGTGGAATCAATTTTCCATTTAATGTGTCATACACACATCATTACACACAAACATGCACAAAGCACATCTTTTAAATGTACCAGTTCTATGTATTCAATTTACACACTGTAAAGCTTATGAATCTCTTGTTTTGTTATATTTTGCAGTCACTGTATAGGTTTTTCCTTTCAAAGCATCAGTTCATAGATATCAGATCCATTACTTTATCCCCGTCCTTTTTTTCTTTTTGAAATTGTATCCACTCATTATTATTATCATTTTATATATATATATATATATATATAATGGGACCAATTATCATTTATATTTAACAATTGCATAGCATTACAAGTAATTTTTTTTTTTATTATTATAAAGCATGATGAATTTGTTCTCTTGGTATGTGAACCAGTACAAAACATCTATAAATAAAGTGAAATTCACTCATTTATGAAAAGCAAATTTATGCATACATGAATAGTAGATCACTCTGGTATTGTGAACACAGCACCTGTTACAATGAATACATACACAAGATATTTTAGAGGTCCCAAATACTTCAGGTACAATTGCAAGTATCTATCACAGTCACTTCGATAAATTTAAGAAGGAAATAAATAAAAAAAAAAACCCTCCAAAAACACCTCTACTTGCCCAAAGAAACCAAGCGGAAGAACACAGTGTGCCTTTTCCTGCTAAATATGCTGAATTTCTGTTTAAAAAAATACATTTGATCACCATAAGATTCATCCATTCCTAGAACTTTCCTTCTGCACTTGGCACACTAAAAACCACATTTGGAAGAAAAACATTTTTGATCAAATATTCCACCATTTAACAGTGCTGGCAAGAATCAATTTTGTATTATAATAGACAAATGTCGATGGGATATCACAATGAAAAAAAATCATTTAGCTCACTGCAGTAACAGATGCACATTCTCAGTTAAAATTGATTTCTATTTACAGAAATAAAAAAAACGACTGTAAAATCATTATTTTTTTGTAACTTTGAAAGCATTTCAGTTTTCTTTGATCAATACAGCTGAGATCTTACTTGGAATGTGTAACATTGTCATGAAATGCATAAAAAAATAAGAAAGAAACAAAATATCCTAATTAAATTCTCTACAATTTGATCTTTTGTAACTTTGAAAATTCCTTCATGTCTTCTTGTTCTCTTGCCTGTCAGGAAGGCGTTTATTCAACAACAACTCAATAATTCCCTTTAGAACACGTTAATGGAACATGCCCTACATCCAAGTAAGGAAAGCAACAGGGTAAGACATTAAAATTTAAAGCATCTCTACATCATGCAGGTACTAAATCCTGGCAAGTTTACTCATTGATCTTTGAACAACTGTAATTGAAACATCAAAAGCAGATTAAAAATAGAATTACTGGACGGATTCACAATCTTCATATAAAAGAATTCACCATCTTCACAACTGTACAAGGACATATGACGATTATTTGTTCAAAACATATCACACAGCCATACTGAAAGCCCACGTACACTGTAGGAAAAATTTGCATAATTTGTGTAAAAATCTAACAATATGTTGTTGTTTTTCTTATTATGTGAGGAAATAGTCCTAAATACCAGCATCCATAGTAGTCATTCTAATATATGTCTAGAGTACATGGTTTAATATAGAGTGGTCTCATTACAATTTTGATGGCTGTAACCATCCAGATATCATCAAATATCATAAGACAAACCAACTGGAATCAAAATTCAAAAGAGACGGTTTCATTTGCCAAACAATTTCCTTGCAATTAAACAGGAACTTTATATGAAACAGCACAAGATTGTTTACACTTTGCATATCTATCTACAATTTGGACAATTTCTGGGTAGACAATGTCCTTATCAGCTCATCAACACAAATACACACATTTCCTGATCCAGTGCTCGTTTGTGCGATGTACACTTGTCCTCTTCCATGAATCAAAAAGGGTGAAAATTGGACTCCTCTCAGCCTCTTAAAGAAAATAGATGCAAAGGAGTCCCATTATTTTGTCAAAATGTCACATATATCAGTGATCTGATTTCAGTCGTCTGTTCCTTCATCTGCTTCGATTGTTTGCTGCTGTGGCACTAGTTCCCATATATTGTTCCAGCTCGGCACTCGAGATGCTGTAATCGTCCCCATCATACTCCTCACCAAGTTGGTTGGGGCGGTTGGTGTCGTCCACCTCGTCGTGGAAGTAGCCCACGTTCTCCGCCCCCTCGAGGCTGTACGACCGACTGGGACGTGCAGCGATGGCGCCGTTGGAGGTTGGTCGCAGTGGGGTACTGGTGACGAGCTGAGCGGCACCATTCCCTCGGCTATCTCCGATGTAGCTCTGGTGCCGGTAGTGGATGGTCTGGGACACGGGACGCGTCTGGTCCCCCGCCCGCGAGACGCCCCGAGACGACGCCTGCTGCCGCAGCGCTCGTGGCGTGACCGAGGCGTACAGGGGCGGCGGCGAGATGCTGTCGTCCTGCGACCGCCCCCGCCGGTTGCCGCTCGATGATGCCATGGCGGTGGTCGCCCTGGCAACCATTGGGGTAGCGTTGAAGCCATTCTTCATCTCCCAGTTTTCGTATTCAGTGCGTAGAGGACTCTTGGATCGCCGCATGCACAGCAGGCCGGTGATTAGAACACTGATGACGACAAGGATGATGACTGCGAGAGTGATGATGACAATCAGCCAAGTCTCCAACTGAAGGCCAGATGTACTGGGACTCGAGGTCGAATCAAGCACGGCTGTATGAATGAGGGGACATGCATGGTATTAGCACAGATATCACAAGCGGCAATAACTCAATTTCTTCCTACTTAAAATTTCAGTTGCATTCATGCCAAATAACCACAAACAAGATTGTTTCATGCATGTCAGTTGTATATGTAATCACCATAATGGGACTATTGTACATTTAGGACATTCATATTCATGCCTATTCAGATTTCTTACCCCTCAGAGAAAATTTCATGTACAAGTAACTCGATATTTGATACTGTACATGTCAATTTCTGCTCACTGCAAAAGACATGACCCAATATCGTAATAGCAGTGATAATTATGCTAGTTACAGAGCAGATGTTCCCTTTATGCTTCTGGTAAAAATCAACTTAAAGAGAGTAACAAAGTGTGAGGTCACAGTCATTCATTGCCATGGAAACTGGTTCTAAGCAATGTCCTCATCTGACCCAAATATCGTGAACAGTATATTGTTGCTAGAAACCATGCTCACACCTGGGTCCATCCCATGCAACAAAGAACTTTGACATCATCACTTCAGTACTCTATTGACTGGAGCATATAGCAAAGTTTGATGGAATTCCATGTAATACATGACACAGTCTACTTTGCTTTTCAAAATAAGCAATACATTTATTAGTTAAAACACATAGCTATCAGAGTCAAATATCAGACATATCATGATCAGACTTACAATCTTGACAGTTTCGTCCCGTGAAGTTGGCGGTGCATATACATCTGTAGATGCCCACATAGTCTTCACACGTTGCACCATTCTGGCACGGATTGCTGGCACACTCATTGATTTCTGATCAAAGGAAAGGGGGGGGGGGGGTGGTGGTTAACCTTTAATTGTGCCACATACAATACTCAGTCGATGGTATGCCAACTTGGCATATTCTGCTATAACGCACTACTATGCACAAACCAATCGATAAACGTGAATATGTTGCAGTGCACTGAAAAAGACATAGCAATACATTTGTCATAAGATTTACACCATAGCAAAGGTAGAAAATTTCTTAACAACTTTGCTGTATTGTATAACTTGCCTAAACATCTTTATGAAAGCTACAGGGCTTTAAAGAGCAGAGTATTTTTCAACAGCACTAAAGCATTGCAGTCTCGGAATAATATTGCACAAAAGGAGCGTGCACATTGGTACAACACAAGATAAAGTGTATTTTTGTTACGTAACCCACATAATGATTCTCTAGAAATATTTCATATGCTTTAAAGTAACAATTCCTTTAGCAAACCAGAGACTAACTGGGTAATATTATTACCAATTAAGCTCTCTCATGAAAGCACACATTTTTGGAGTTTATATTCATGTCTTCTCTCCACACTACAATTTCCCATAGTGAGATGATCTGACTGTAACATGTGGTTTTGATATGTATACATTACTTTTGAAACCTGTCAATTCAATATTTACTGACGTTTCACGAATACAACTTGAGAAGATGTCTTCAATTGGCAAAATCATCATACGACAACTTCTGCTTTTCTAAACAAAACAAGAGCCATGTGATTTGTGAGGTCAAGCCCAAAATGGGGATTTTCAAACAGAGAGATCCCCTTGAGTCCTTCAAATGATGGGATACAACCTATGACCTTTGAACCCATGACCCTTCTCACCTGTCTGGCAGAGGCCCCCATCGTAGCCGGCAGGACAGAGGCAGGCTGGGTTAGAGCTTGACCCAGCATTACAGATTCCTCCGTTCTGGCAGCCTGTCTCTGTGCAGTCAGCTGTTGAAACAAATGAAGAGAGTTATGTATATTACGATGTGAGATTTTGCCTCTTGTATTGCTAAATTGCATTTCAATCATTCATCAATTTGTCTATCACCATTTATTCATTCATTCATTCACTCACTCAATCACTCAATCAATCAATCAATCAATCACTCGCTCATTCATTCATTCATTCACTCATTCATTCATTCACTCACTCACTCTCTCATTCATTCATTCATTCACACACTCACTCTCTCATTCATTCATTCATTCACACACTCACTCACTCATTCATTCATTCATTCATTCATTCGTTCACTCACTCACTCTCTCATTCATTCATTCATTCATTCATTCATTCATTCAGTCAGTCAGTCAGTCAGTCAGTCACTCACTCACTCACTTATTCATTCATGCATATTTATCACCATTTACAGATTTTTTATTGAAGTATATATATTTATGCATTCATGTATTGTTAGAAAGACATTTGCTCACAAAGTCTAGACATGTTATCACATTGCCGACAGAGAGTGCTGGTACAGACCTGTACTATACATAACGAAACTATATATTGCAAATGTACATATATGTTGACTTATGTGAATCCATGATATCCTTGAACCTACTTTTTGTATATGGCCAATATGATATTTGAATATGTTCAACATATTTAAAAAAAAAAAAAAGAATAATAATTTTAAGGTTACATGGGTATTTCCACAAAAAAAAAAGCTTCCAAACCAAGATGCTGCTAGTGAGATCATCTGTCAATCACTGCTAAAGTATTAATATGATTAACAAAATACATTGGAATGCACCTTACCATAGGATCATAATGCAAATTAGGCTTAGTAACGAAATTGACAACAACAAGAATAACTGCAGTATCTATATAGTAACACTGTTTACTGCATTTGATTTGGCCGTTTTGGGATATTGAGATGACACAGTCTTGTGGGTCATTTTAGAGTTGGTTGGAATGACTGGTACATATCACTTTTATAATACAGGGAGTGCACTGTAAAACAGACATGGATGTCTGCAGTACTGGAGATGGAAAACAGTTTGTGTCTTACTTGTTTCGCAGATGTCTCCGGTGAATCCCTCAGCACACTGGCACAAGAAGTCGCCAGACTCTGTCACGGCACACGCCCCACCGTTGAGACACGGGTCAGACGAGCAAGGATCTACCAAAGAAAAAAGTGACGGACAAGTTATACCTCAAATCATGCTGACAAAATGATACCAGTACCTTTTATGCCTTTTATGCAGCAGCACTACATACTTATGTATGGTTCAGTGGTTAGGGCTTCAGACACATAAACAGGAGGTTCACAGTTCTGTTGCCACCAAGTGCATACACCTTTGATGCAATGATGTTTCATCCATATCATCACTTTTGACCGGAAAGTTAAAAGAGGTATTTGGTAATATGTGCCCCTGCACCACAAAACCAACAAAAAGTCGCCAGACATGGAGTTTTAGTTGAGGGCAGATTCTTAAAGAGCAGACTCTACACTTTCAAATGATGTATAACTCAATTCAAATGGACTCCCCTAACCTATCTAAATACTAGAAAGAAAGCACACACTCTGGAAAAATATTAACAGAGAAAAGAGGCTCTGAAGTACAGTGTCTATTCAAGCACTTAATCTTTACCAAGCCATGCTGGCTGTACAATGAAAGGGTCAAAACACAGGATATTAATTACAGGAACAACAAAAATGAAGGGATTATCAGATTAAGCTGAAGTTGAGTATGTTCTATTAACAAATTCTGTCCATGATTAATGATAACTTTCAAAGCAGTAGAGTTATCCTTTCAAAAGTTATTAGACTTGAAAGTGAAGAGTGTGTGAAGGATTTCAAGAAATGAAAAGGGGACTCTAAGACATATCTGATCATTCTATTCTCTCCCCCCCCCAAAAAAAAAAAAAAGAGTTGTAGAAAAACTGCTGAAAACACACTTTCCCATGCATGGTATGATCCAAAACTAAACAATAATGCAGAAGAAGGATAGCTCTATCAGAAAATATGAAAAACTCAAGATTGACTCGGTTGACCCATTTCACCTTTTTGAGCCCTCATGTAAAAAATAAAGGGGTGCGACTTTTTGTTCGTTTTGTGGGGCATGGTCACAATGTGACTGAGCAGATGGTAGGAACCTTTTCCTACAGATTGAATGCCACGGAAGCTACCAGGTCCTCAGGTACATGTACCGTGTATAAATCATAAATTACTATTTTAACCCTAGCAAACATCTTACTGTACTTACAGTTTTTAATGGCATCACAGTTCTTTCAACTTATTCATTCTCATTACATTCGTCTACGGAGTACTGAAGAGTTGGCTATTTGATGCACATGACACAGTTAAGGAGATTTGATTGAAATATATCTGAATGCAATGTGAAATGCTGTATTGGTACACTGCTTTCAACAAATTAGGGAATGGCTCCACTAAATGATAAAATCTTCTACCAGAAAAAAAGAAGAAGAATGACTCAGATTATTTGTAATTGTATGTAAAAGGAAGCAGAGAGAATCTCACCATCATCAATCACACAAGTGAGAACCAAAGAAAATCCTGGCCCTTCATTCTCCGCATCCGTGACGAACAGCAACATGAGACCGCTGCCCTCTGTGACGAACGTCCTGTTGACCAGGTCCGAATACTGCCCCGTCAGATGGAGCAAGGGGGGATACGCAGTTACGTTCGACTCCGTCTCCGGGGTCAGGGTGTAGATTTCCAGAAAGTCGCCCGGGGCACGGAGATCAAAGGTGGGGGAGAATGTCCCGCGGATGAGACCGCTTCCTGTTGCCGTGGTATCCCTGATGACACGCCCACCATCGGCTGTCACCGTCCAGGTGACCTGGACGTTAGGTGGGTAGGAGCCGGGGAATTCCGGGGACTCGATGAAGAGCTCCTCACTTGCGGTCACAACTTCATTAGAGCCGTACATGGTTTCTGGGAGGTAAGTATCAAATGTAAAGCAAGATGTGTGAGATTCCTTGTATATGTATATCACAATTGTATATTGTAACAGTGGAAATTTTCGCACATTTCGCGTAACCACAAGCTAGCGCGAAAATAGAAGCACAGAAATATTTTTGCATGCCATATGTTTCAGTAGTTAATGTCCTGATTCCGTGGAATTAAAAACATGAGAAATTCATCTTACCCCCGCCGAGCTCGAAAAATTACTCAAGCGAAATTATCCACTTTTACAGTATGTAAATACATACAGTCAAACCCGTCTCAGAGGCTACCTGTGTTTAACAGCCACCTGCTATACAAAACATGTTTAAGATTTTGCACATACAATGTAGTTGTAACATATTCACCCCCAATGGGAAAAAAAGATTCCAGGTTAATAATATTTCTGGATCTCGCATAGCAGCCCGTTTGTGTGGGCCAAAATGTTTTTCAAATAATACAAATATTCACACGCCCCTTTCTATTGTTGCTATTCCTAGATTTGACTGATGTACATTGGATGCAAATGGTTAACACTTACCGGTAATCTTAAAATGTATCATGTATCAGAAACTTGTTATTCTCCATGCTAACACTAAATCCAACAAGGGTACTATCACACAAGAATCAGATGATGAAATACAATGTAGAAGCATCATCCAAATGCAACCTTCTTTGACATGTTCTGACATCAACCTCCCAAGCTGGCCCATCTTTCTTACCATGTTGGCAGATTGATCCGTGGAAGTCGGCCGAGCACTCACAGTAGAAAGTAGATCCAACTTCCTGGCAGGTCCCTCCATTAAGGCAAGGAGCAGCGGCAGCACAGTCATAGAGTTCTGAGAAATAACCAACAGATACCATGATGCAAATTGCATTACTCAAGAACAAACAGAGATGTGACGAGTAGAAAGAAGAGATTATGTTGAATGACATTATAGCTTGGGTAGAAATGGAGATGAAACAATACCAACAACTACTATTTTCAAATGCAGTACTTTTCAGCCACCACTTCATCTACCTTGACATGGGCTTTGCCCTACTCTGAAGAGTCAAAAAACCATTGGTACATGGCCAAGAAGAAAAATTTCCTTTATCTTGTAAAAGCTCAAATGCATCTTTTCATCTCTATTTGTTGCTAAAGAGATGTTTTTCCTTCAATTAAATTATGCCTCTGTGATGATTGAAAACACTATGAATGAATGTCATTTTTGTATTATCGTAAACTTCTTTTACCTACAGCTTCTTTGCAGTGTCTGCCCACTTAATGTTATACCACATTGAATAAATGATAGAACCATCCTCTTATCATTATCATGGTTAATGTATCATCATCATCATCATCATCATCATCATCATCATCATCATCATCATCATCATCATCATCATCATCTTAATCACCATCGTCCACATTATCATCATCGTCACCACCTTTATTGATATCAGTGTCATTAGCATCATCTACAGCATTATCATATTCAACATCATCATTGTCGGCATCATCGTCGTCGTTGTCATCGTCATCATCATCACCATCATCATCATCAATAACCATCATCATGAAAACAGATGATGATTAACTGATGGTCCTGTTGCTCACCACAAGTGTCCCCCTTCCAGCCTGAGGGGCATGAACACTGCGCCCCTTCTCCTCCAATAGAGCACTCTCCCCCATTCAGGCACGGATTGGAGTCACATTCACCTGTTGAGAAGTCGTGCATGAGAACATGATGCTCACATCACAAGTTTTCCAAAACGGCTTTTGGTGTAGAGAGTTTTTGTACAAGGCAATGTGCACAATATGAAAATTGCTGATGATATGAAATAAAACCTTCACTAGAAAGGCAATGTCTTACTATCTATCTTTTTTCTATTATCTACAACTATCTTTCTTTCTTATTTTTTGCAATGAGTGGAAATGAAATATAAGCAGTATGACTGTAGAGAAAGACTGCAGCATCAGATTCAACTAAAGAAGAATTTTGCCACACTTTACTGATGAAGCTTGTAGTAGAAAAAAAAAAACAAGAATGAAAGAAAGAAACAAAGAATATAGGACCTAGTGCTTTAAATAAACTAAATATGAAGACACTTCTGTGTCTTCTCAGCCAGCAACTACTAAAAATATCAAGTAAGCATGATTTTTTTCCCAATGACTTGACTTTAAAAGCACCAAGAATCTCTGTCGTCGTTGTTTTTAAAAAAAATGATAAATAAGGCCTTCCGTCATTGTGAGAATCTGCAGAGGTACGATGTAATACGCAACTTTCTTCCAGAGATTACCTGGTGTCCTCAATGTACTTGTGCAAGCTAACAACATGGTATACATGTATTTTCATAATTTGCTCAAAAAAGAAAAAGCCCCCCCCCCCCCAAAAAAAAAAAAAAAAAGTTACTGTCACAAACATGGACATATAATATAGAACAGAAGAAATAGGTGTTTGAGTAGGAGAAGGCTTACTTAATGCACAATTTGTGCCAGAATAGCCTGTGGCACACTGACAGGTGTAGACAAAGGTTCCGCCCGGTATGCAGGTGGCTCCATTCTGACACAGGTTTGGTGTGCAGGGGTTCAAGTCATCTAGTGGTTCCATTGCATTGGAGATGAAGATGAAGTGACATGGTATTCATTTTTTTTTTCACTCTGTGATGGCTGAGCACACATATCACCGCAAAGATAGTCGTACACTCCATGATATAATCAACTCTCCCGATTTTACATGGCCGCTGGTCAAACGGAAGTGGCTGCCGCCCGCTAGTGTTGAGCAGGTATAGAACAAACAAGCGTTAGCCTTTTGCAAAGGCAGCTCGCAATAATTTGTGGACGTGCACAGTCCCAGCAAGTGTAGCGCCCCGCGTGAGCGGAGATGAGCGAGCTGTAAGGCTACCAGTCTGTGACCAGGGAGGTGAGACGAAAGCTTGCTGTGCACAGTCTTTTGGAAATTAAATATGATAAACCTGCTGATGGTTTGGTGTAGCTATTGATGCAGTTTAACGCACTGCACCAATTCTTAGGTTTATGCATGATTCTTTACAGAAACCTCCTTCTTTCTTGTCTTAGCCTGTCTCGGTCCTACACTATCCAACATAAACATAATACAGGAAAAGTATAGCTCATATTGAAATTATCCCCGCTCAACGCTGGTGGCGCACTCCTTAAAAATCCCACAATTCCAAGCGGCAGAGTTTCACTTTTGACTGAGAGTTGATCATCTTATGGAGTGTACGATATTTGATATCATCTACTGTAAAACCAGACATTTTTGTGTGCATGAAATTTTCATGAATTTCGTGAGCCAAGATTTGCAAAAGTAAAATGCATGCAAAAGAGTTTGTCTGCAAGATGCATTGAACACCAGTGGCAATTTGTGAAAGTTTCATGATGCAGTAAAAGCGGGCAGCTCCAATTCAAAAAAAAAATCATGCCACAAATGTTCCTGGTTTTACAGTAGTGCAAGTTTAGGAAAATGAAGTACTGCAATGAGGAAGACAAACATGCAATTCTGACAGAGTCTGTCTGTTACTAAGGATGAATTTCTGAATATTTGATACAGTTTTTAAATGAAACACTAAAGTGAGCAACTAGAGGTGACCTCATTCGTGAGCTGAAATGGGATTCTAAGTTAAGTTGAGAAGGGCTGATTGACTTGATGAAAAGCTGCAGAGGTTATAGACGGATCAAGTGTCCCACTTTGGCACCATCTACTGTAGGTACACTGTAAGTAGGAATAATATTTCTCTACTTCCCTTTTGATTTGATTACTTAGGATTAATGGTAAGTGCCTAGCAAGGGAGTGGTAGTCTCGAAGACTTTATACGAGTGTATTTTCCATCCATTCTCAGAAGTAATAATATGTACAGTGGGGTGATTTCCACATCATTAAAAAAAACATGCTGTAAACAGCACGGCACAACAAACATAACATTTTCTTGAACATAGCATGCGGATGGTTTTCTACCAGTGAAAAAAAAAAGGTGTCAGTTGTAATCCATTTAACTTTATGTAGATGCAACATTTTAAATGCAGGAGAAGCTCAACCATCATATGCACAATTTTTGGAGAAAAGTTTCCTCTTTTTGGATTATGTGAAGCACCACTGCAATATTCTTTCAGTTGCAACTTCTAAACTAGAGCCAACACATGCAACTATACTATCATGAAACATTTTCCAATCTGTTTGCAAGAAAAAGCTATGCAAAGGACTTCATGGTAAAAGTACTTTCAGGATGCAATGAATGCTTGAATGTGAAATGAAGCAAGGAAGTCATGAGAGAGAGATATGAAAAAATTCTCTCTTACCAAACTGGCAGTTCATTCCAACATATCCTTCAGGACACTGGCATTCGTGGGTGTCAAAGTCAATGATAGTGCAAGGTGCTTCATTCTGACAGGGGTCCGGAGAGCAGGGATCAATGTCTGAAAAAAAAAATAGAAGAGGCAAAATGATTATCATCCATTAACCCGTTGAGAACGTTTTGGTTTTGCTACAGCACACATTTCCCATAGACTCCTGCCTGAGTACACTGAGGACTTGTCCTCAATGGCCCGAATTCACGAAGGTGGTACAAATGAAACCATGGTTTAAACCATGGACAAAAACCATGGAGCGCCAAGTGTCGCACGGAATATTTCGTTAAGAAATCAGTCATTTCGTCGATGAAATGATTATTTTGTAACGAAATGACAACATTTTGTAACTAAATGAACATTTCGTCCACGAAATGATAATTTCGTTAACGAAGAGGTCATTTCGTCAACGAAATAACCAATTTTGTAACGAAATTTTTCGTGCGACACTTGGCACTCCATGGTTTTTATCCATGGTTTAAACCATGGTTTCATTTGTACCACCTTCATGAATTCGGGCCAATGGGTTAATAATGTACTGTATAGGCTGTTATATTTGAAAGGGTTTAATTTTCGCAAACTTCGCGAGTCACTGTTGAACTGCGAATTTTAACCACATGTGAAAATATCTTGAACTGACAGGCACTAGAGCTCTTGTGATAGCCTCAGTGTCAAAATCTCAAAAAACAACATCTTGCAAAAATGTTTATGGCCTCCTCATTCGCGCAAATATTTATACACGAACAGAACAGCATATACAGCATGCATTACAGAAAAAAAAAAGAAAAAAAATGCAGGTTAGTAATTAAAGAGCTTGTAGAGCTGCTAACATTTACATTCCAAAATCAGGAGAGTTTTACAGAGAATTCAGGAAGATGCTTCTGTATATGTTGTGTAAATCTCAGTAGAAAATATCAGTTGCAGATTCAAAAGGTTTTAATCATTCTCTTAACTTGCAGGACCATAAGAAATACGTAACTTGGAGATCAGAAGGCCTTTTTGAGAATGAAAAAAAGTGGAAGCTTCAAGCTTGTGTTTATAAATATTCTTCCTGAATATAGTGTGCTCCTGAAAACTATATCTGTTGCAAAGTCTACTGGAATCAAAATTTTGCACAAGAATTCTGCTCATAACATCAAATAACTACAAAATAGTAAACATAAAACAAATCATCAACAAAACTGAATTGAACTGAAAAAGGAGGCTTGAAATGGGTTCCATGATATTTGCTCTTACAACTACTCCTATAAAATAGCTGCACGCTAAGCCAAACTTAAATTCTTTCCAAAACATAACCTTAACAATATAATCCTAATGCTCATCTGAAACTAAACCTACAGTGTAAAACCCTATCACAACCCTAACCATAAAATCCTTGGAGAAAATAAGACACCGCAGCAATTGTCACGGGAGCAAATGTCATGTCACCATTGAAATCATGTCCTGTATATCATATCATTTTAAGAAGTATGCAGAAGTCTTAGATTACTCTTCAATAAACCTGTTCTTAGTACCTAGAAATACTACAACCATACCATATGAAAATTACTGTATACGCCACACATGTCGCGAGGTTATCATTTTAATGAATTTTGCAATTCAGGTGCTATTCGCGAATCTAAAAAACACAAGAAAACATTAACTCTGATCTTGACATGAATGTGACATGCACGCATACATTCCCCATTCAGTACTGTACTTCACAATTGCGTATCTAACCACTTGCAAAATTGTTTGGAAAGTTCTGATTGCAAAAAATTAGACTCGCGAAGTATGGTGTATATACATTTGTAGTATACTGTACCTTGTTCACACTGGGTGCCACTAAATCCCTGCAAACACTGGCAGGTGTATTCCAAGCCCTGTGTGACAAGGCAGGCAGCATCGTTCTGACAAGGATTACTGGCACATGGCAGGGCTGCACGGTGAAGAAGGAAGACCAATGAAAAAATTATTTTTATTTTCAATCATCTCATCATCCCATAAGGACCAATATTTCCTATTTCTCCTTTTATTTTCTTTTTCAAGGAGATTGTATTTTATGTGCATCAGCAGGCAAAGTACCCTTCATTGTATTCAAACTTTCTCTAACCCTGAATGCTTTTTATTCACAAAGTTGCAACAATTACAACAACATTGTTTATTTAACATGAGTTTTAGTCTGAATTCATGTAAATTACTGCAGCTATGCTAAGGGGTGGAGGAGGGGGAGAATTAACTGAAGAGATATAGAATAATTTGACAAGTTAAGGCAACATGCATAGATATTAAAGCGAATACTGGTTTTAGTAGTATTGTCCAGTATTTTTAAAACTTTCTAGGCCACATGCCATACTCCTTGTAATCAGTTCGGTATTCACAATTGCCGAAACTGCTTTTGAAAAAAGTTACACATTTCTGCATGATATAGTCAGAAAAGTGTATGGAGTTATAACACCTGGAGATATAGAAAGAGTTTTGCAGTGATACTCATATACATCCAGTTTTGGCATCTGGGATGTCAAAGAGAAATGTCTCACCAACTTCACAGTGTGTGCCCACATAACCTGTGGGACAGGAGCACTCATAGGTTCCCCCAATCACGTAGTAACAGGTGGCTCCATTCTGACACGGAAGACTGTCACAGGGATTCAGTACTGAAATACAGAAATTCAAATATGAGGCAGTTTAAGGTACATATCTCTACATTTGTTTGTTTGTTTGTTTTTTAAATAAAAAATCCAATATTTTCAAAACATGGGTAAACTCTAAACTATATGACATAGCTGGAAATAAATTTCTCACAATACATGTAGCTATCAGAAAGAATTCACTATACTCACTACTGCTCAATCTTTCCAACAAAAAAAAAAATACTGGTGCATGATAGCCCTCGCCTAGATTTTTTTTTAATTTTTTTTTTTTTTATTTGAAATTTAAAAAAAGTTTGCAAAGTGGATGAAGGATGCACATTCACTTTATCATTCTGCAACGAATAATTCAACAGAATGCAATGCTCTTAACCAATGGCATTATTTTTGCCCAGCAAGTTAAAAAAAATGTAAAAAGCACTGAGAAAAAGAAAACCACAGAAATCAGTTTAATGAAAGTAAACATAACAGGCTGATCGCTACACCAACCTGCAACAATACATTATTTATGATGAAAGTAAACATAAGAGGCTGATCGCTACACCAACCTGCAACAATACATTATTTATGATGGTGCACATCTTTCTCTTTATACGAAGCATTCATTCTGTAAATGATCTTATTTATGTCGGCATACATCAAATGAATAAAGTACAGAAAGAAGGAGGAAAAGAACATGAACAAGAACAAGAAGAAGAAGAGGAGGAAAAAACAACAACAACAAAAGACATTATACTGTTTCTCTGACTTACATTCTGCGCATGTAAGACCTGTCCATCCGCCCACACAGTTACAGGCAAACCCGCTGACTTGATTGACACAGCCACCACCATTTTGACATGGGGAAGAGAAGCATGGGTTGTCTGTCGGAGGGACAAGAGATGAAAAATTTATAGTCTTTCACAGTTATAGTGTCCATAGGATAGATACAGTGAAGTGATGAGAGGCGTAAGGCTTTACCAATAAGTAAAACTGTTTAATCTTTAATGCACACATATAGTATTTATTAACCCGTTGAGGACGTTTTGATTTTGCTACAACACGCATTTCCCATAGACTCTTGCCCGAGTATACTCGGGACTCGTCCTCAACGGGTTAAGATGTATGTTTATAATTTCGTAAACAATCTCTAATTTGAACATGCGGCAAGTATTGCAAGTAGATTTGTTCACTTTTGAAAAAAATACCACAAAGGGCTTTAAAGATGACACGGATATGACTGTACAGGGATGAAAATGACAGAAATGGTAATTGTAATGATCCTGGAAGAGAGAGAGAAAATTCTAAGTTCTGCCTTCCTGGAGGAAAAAAAAAAATCACACCACTCTTGAGTATTTATACGAACTTTGAGACACATAAATTTAGGTACAGGTACTTCAAGATCTTATAGTAGTCAGCAACACATACAGTACTTATATCTATTATCGTACCACCAATACCAGCACCCCAGAGACTCCAACCCCAAGCACCTTCTGATCGGGAGATTCTCCCGCCCGTAAACCCCTAGCAAACGGGAGACTCCAATTTGATGTGGGCGAAGCGCACATCACGAGCGCAAAGCGCGAAGTTCTTTGCGGCCGGCGGGCCCTGGAAGCTCTAGGGTTCTAGATTCTCTCTCGTGCTATCTCAGGCTTATTTTTCAACATAGGATATTAAGTAAAAAATTAATTCAAGCGGGAGACACAGCGCCAGGACGGGAGAAATTAAATCTCAAGCAGGAGAACGGGAGATTTTGCAAAAATGGGCTTTCGGCGGGAGATCTCCTGTCGAAAACGGGAGAGTTGGAGTCTCTGGCACCCGCTGAAGTATGATACACTTACAAGTAGCACAGTTAGGCCCACTGTAGTCGGCAGGACATGTGCAGGAGTAGTCATTGTTGCTTGTCACACAGGTTCCTCCATTCTGACAGGGGGAGGACCAGCATGGTGCAGCTGTGAGGGATAATAGACAAATAAAATGCATCATTCTAATGTTTTACAACAGTCTGTTAATAAAGCTGGAACACGTATCCAAAAAAAAAAAAAAAAAAGAGAAAGAAAGAAAGAAAATGAATGAGCCTAGAACAATAAAATAAAAGACAGTTTGTTATAAAAAAGCATGATTGCTTCAAAGTGCCATACAATGTATCTGACTCTCCTGTATTTAAAGTTTGATAAGTTATTTCTGCCAGTCATACAAGCTTGAAGCAAACTCTTGTAAAACTGCTGATATTGTGTAATCACAACCGATGATAACGAGATGCTTAAATATGGATTATCAATTTTCAAATATAGTGCTTTGTTAAAAGAGTTAAAGAGGAATAATACATACTGCTGACTGCTTCAATCTTGTATGAATGGCAGAAAGAAACTTAAAAGCGTAAAAAGCTGCACCAAACATAAATAAACGTGTCTTCCTTTTCTCTTCTTCTTCTTTTTTTGCATTGGTAAGTCTGAAAAAGATAATAAATGTATTTGTATATGTTTTAAAGGCAGTGGAGGAAAGGAAGAAGCTACACATAAATATCTTTGCTCTCTCGCTTTCCCCCAGACAAACTTACCCTGTGAGCATGTTGGTCCTGTCCATCCGTTTGGACACTGACACTGGTAGTTTAGACCACTGTTAACACACGCTGCCCCATTCTGGCATGGCGATGAGCCACAGGGAAAGGCTGGTATCGACAGAAAACATTGGACAAGAGGAGAATTTCATAAATATGACATCATCAAGGAGTAATTGTCATGAGGAAAATATCACACAGAGAAAAAGTGTGTGTTAATGATATGTACTTACTGTAAAACATGATATTTAGCAGCATGAAAGTTTTGCGAATTGGAGTTGGCCTTTTGAATCGCAAAAAATTGTTGCAAAGTGTCTCTGGCATTCAGTGCATATAGTGTAGACAAGAGCCTTTTGCATGCATTATATATTCCTGAATCTTGGCTCTCGCGAAATTCACAAAATGAAAATGCACACAAACATTTCTGTTTTACAGTATAATATACAGTGCATGCCCAAAGGTCCCAAAATTGCCTTTTGGTATACAAATGAAGTCACAACTCATCTAACTCTGTACACGTATCCATTGTTTTTTAAATTGCTATGTGTATTCTCTACACACCATATTTTCATTATCATTATTCATCCTACTCACGTTCTGAGCACGTGTTTCCCGTCCACACATTGGTGCAGGTACACACAAAGCTCGCTCCACTCACTGTACAGGTGGCCCCGTTCTGGCAGGGAGTGGTGTAGCATGGATTTGCTGTGGGAAAACACACATTAAATTGTACACATCATACAGTCATTGCCATTTCTGTAGAGTCAAGTGACATTATTCGCACTTTTCATTCTGCACAAGAATTCACATAGAGACATAAGGACAAAAGTGACCTTTGACCTCAAGGCCCAAAACTTCCCCTCCAAAATCTCTGTCTGGTAATACATGTACAACATCGTACATATTATCAAAGTTTGATGAAAATGCCTTCAGACATTGAAGAGATATGGGGGAAAGAGATATATGTCAAGATTTTGACCTTGACCTTTGACCTTAACCATGCACACCAAAAATTTGATAGGATCAACTTTGTCCACTTTGCCACTCATGCACTACATACCCATTCTCGTTATGTATAGTTACATTTTATAGATAACTCAAGGGATTCTAATGTTACGCTGTCCACGAAAATCGATTACAGATGGACGCTAGGACAGATGAATGACTGGACAACCCAAAAATATAATGCCTCCAGTGACACTTCCTGGCTAAGGTATGAAAAAGATTGACGACAAGTTAACAGATAAAACACACACAATATGACCGACAGTATGATGTAGAAAGTACAAATGTATGATGTATCCCAGCATGCCTTGCACACACTATGAATGTCTTACCCATTTCACAGTTGATTCCAGTGTATGCATCCAGACAGCTACAGCTGTAGGCATTGGTGCCCACTGGTTCACAAGTTCCTCCGTTCTGGCACGGCATATTGATGCACGCATTAACTGAAACAGAGACAAGAGGGTAGGCATTTGATGAGAAAGCTGGACTCAAACAATACCTCTAAAACTACAGGGTGTTCATTGAATCTCGGAGTAAATTCTGGTACAATGGGATATGATGTGGTAAATTTCTGTATTGTATGTACATGTATCTATGTATGTATGCGTATGTACAGTTAAACCCGTATTTGATAGCGGCCACTTGTCAGTAGCAGCCACCTGCCACATAGGACCACTAAAAACAATTCCCTCCAAGAGCAAAAGCATGTTAAAGAACCTGTCTATAGAGGCCACCAGTCTGTAATGGCCACTCTTTTCATCTCCCTTGGGTGGCTGCGATAGACAGGTTTGGCTGTAAAAGGATGCATATATACAATGTAGTACTGTATCAGCTGTTATTTTCGCAAGGGTTTAATTTTCACGAATTTCGCGAATTGCAGTTGGAGCGTGAATTTTACAACACGCGAAATTGTCTTCATGAGCTTTGTTAATAGAGCATTAACGTAAGCGTCGGCGTCGATTTGCGAAACACAACATCTCGCGAAAATGTCTATGACCTCGTCATTCGCGAAAATAACGGCATATACAGTATTAGTACACCTATCTACATGTATCTAAACACTCATAAAACACAAACGAGCACACACACACTTTCAACTATGCAATACTTTTTTGTGTGTGTTTTGTTTTTTGTTTTTTCTACTAGGAAACTCAACCTGACTAAAAATGAAAGCAGATTGGTAGCTAAAATATTAAAACGAACAAACAAACAGACCTCAATTACAATGCTATTGGCAAATATGCAGCAAATCAAATGAATGCTATTATCAACTTCTCCACAAAAATTAGGTAAAATTCAACAACTGATCTACGTACTAGCTAAAGCATGATAGAGAATAGAAACAACATTTTTACATTACACTTCACCTTCAAAATACTAGCATTGACAATGTAATCTGAATGAAAAGTCCACATGAAATTGAAATTGTTTCCCTGGAAAAAAGAAAGAAAAGAACATCATCAAAAAAGAATGATATACATGTGGAATTAGCATGACTTTGAAGAAAAAGTTTGCAAAAACATTTTAATAAGTTTTCATAACTGCCCGCTTAGATTCTTACATGTATATCATTAGGAAAGATACTGCAATTGGAAAAAGCAAGAAAAGATTTGCCAATATGATAAAAAAAAAGTGTTACCTTGGTCACAGTTCTTGCCACTGTAGCCCTCGGGGCAGAGGCAGGTGTAGTCTGTAATCTCATTGATGCAGACAGCGCCATTTTGACACAGGTTTGGGAAGCAGGCATCATTGGCTGCAGGAAAACGGAAAACTCACCCAAATTAACCCTTTTAACCCTCAAAGGGCCAAGGAAGAGGGGGGGGGGGGGGAGGGACTCAACCCCCTCAACATTTCCAATAATTATAGGCTTAATGAGGCTTCTTGACTTTTTTTTTTAATCTCATGCAACTTTTGAAACCAAATTTGCAACGTCTGCGTGTACTGCTGTCATGAAGCCATGCCCAGTTTGTAAATGCATGTCACCTGAAATGGGTGCATTTTGTGATTTTTGAGTACATTTCCCGAAGAAAAAAGTGCTCTGTTGTGAAACTCTAAAAATTGATTTTCTGTTAATTTCTGTGATTGATTGATTCTATGCTAATTGTGGTAGGAAAGTGGTCAGCGACAATTTCCAATGAAAAACCAAACAAAAAGCAAAAGTTGAAAAACAAAGATACATGTTTGTATACAAATTCCAAAACTGGCATACCCTACATAGGAATTGAAAACGACTTTTGGAGGTTTTATGAGGCAAATTTGTTTAACATGTTATAAGATATTTGCAATGTGAACATATATTTTCTGTACAAATACACATCATCAATATTTTCTTGTTTGTTTTTTGTGCATTTTTTTTTTGATAATAAAAGTCTGCATTTAACATAATTATTAAATCCCCTTCCTTTTGAGGGAAAATGCACTGTAATCCATGAAATCACACAGTCACCCTAAAAATAATACACTGAATTATTTGACATTTATGATTGCAACCATATACATAACCCCATGCATTGTCATCAATTTATCAGTGAGCATAAAATAACCCCTTCCCCCTTCTCTATGTACACTGAATACACTTTTGTACATACCAGTTTGACACTGGGTACCACTGTAACCATCAGGACAGTTGCAAGTATATCCACTGGAATCTGAGATACAATCCCCCCTGATGCAAGGATTGCTGATACAGGCTCCAGGGCCTACACATATTTGGAAGTAAAATATTGAAGAGCATAAAAGGATAATAATCAATGTAGAAATACTTCTTTCATTATCTTTTTCATGCAGCTGCAGTCTTACAATATATTTATCAATCAACTATCAATGCCTCCTCCAAATATATTATGGAAATAATCATTAGCATCATATTCAACAACCGCATACTTATTGTTAAATGTATGAATATTCTCAACATAACAGTAAGTCAAATGTCATGCCATTTACTATCAAAAACACTATGATTTGTTCTGTTGGCCACTATATCCATTACATTAATTCAGCTGTTCAATATTTTGTTTTTGTGATCTCAGTTTCATTATGTTTTGTTTGACATTTGACCGCACTAAATACTGGTTAGTGATAAGGTTAGAGTAAAGATTAAGGTTAGGGTTACAAATGTGTAGGTTTAGGGTTAGAGTTTGGGCATGGTTACAATTAGGTTCAGGATTAGGATTAGGATTGGGTTGGGGTCAGGGGAAGGGTCCGGGGTAATTGTCCAGGGGGTAATTTGCCCTAGAACCCATAAGGCATATCATTTGGAAATTCACTAAAGTGCTTCAACATACAAATGTACTCACCAATGTCACAATTTGTCCCCGTGTAGCCGTTGACACACTGGCAGCTGTACTCATTTGGATCAGTGACCGAACAGATTCCTCCATTGAGGCAGGGATCATAGTCACAGAAATTGACTGCACAATAAGGAAAAAAGGGAAATATCAATGAAGACAGTCAGTTACATAAAGCAGTATGTTACAATCAGGCCATTGCACCATTTTTTATTGTTTTATTGTTTTATTTTTTCAGTGGGAGTGACTATGTTGGCAACAACTGTAGCATTTACAAGTTTGATACACATAAATGATAATACATGTATTTTTTTTTAATGTAATAAATTCTTGCAAGACAGGGTCGATTTCAATAATATGGTAACAGACTGACTACGTATTTTGTGTCTGAAAATATTAATATCTTCTTACTTAATATCACAGCCTAATAAGTCAAATCTTTAAGCATGCTTGCAGACATTGAATGATGAGGTCGACACAGATATTCTGGGTAAATCAGGGGATAGATGCGTATACCTGAGGTGTATTTGTCTCATAGTAATTTTGCTCCAAAGCTGACTTCGAACCATTTCTACTCTGCAAGCATTAGTCTACAAGTATGTCAGGACTGCATATCTTGTTCTTTGTTTTATCCTTGAGGACCAAATCTTACATCATAAAACCTATCAAGCATTAAATACTCTGAGAGTAACTTTCCTGGGTTATACTCAGCATCAACTGATTAAAAAATTGAAATGAATGGATTTTCCTGAAGAATCAAAATGAATGGATATTCTTTAACTCCAGTGTAGTTTAAAGAGAGAAGCGGAAAGAAATTTGGGAAGAGGAATCAAGAAGGAAGGATCTTTACTTTCTTCACAGGTGTCTCCGGTGTAGCCAAGGTCACACTGGCAGGTGAAAGTACTGGCAGTGACCTGACAGGTACCTCCATTACGACAGGGTTTATCAAAACAGGGATCTGTCATACGGAGAGAGAAAACAGATAGAGAGAGGAGTGTGAACGTCCCCTATCAGTACCTAAAGCATTATACACTGACCATACAGGCGTATGACATCCATTAAGACTAAACTACTAATACATTTTGGCAGACAATAACTTGCCTAAAAACACATCAAATTGTAAATGAATAGCAACCTGACCTTCTGAGTCAGTGATCGCAAACAGTGACTGTGTTTTATCCTGGGGCATAGTAAAAATGTATTATGACAGGCAAGCTTTTCTATTCTTGATTTTGCTTCTTTTTTGTTATTGTTTTACATTTGAAAACTGTACAAGTTATTGTAATTTGAGTGTTAAATTGAAACTGGTGGACAAATGTATAGGGGAGGAATAATTATGCTGATGTAAACTCACCCTCTTCACAGTTCACTCCTGCATAGCCTGCTGGACAGCTGCATGTGTACTCAAAAGAGCTGGACAGCGCCACACAGATACCTCCGCTCTGACAAGGATCACTGTCACATGGACTTATCTCTGAAAATGAAAATATAAAAGTTTGGAAGTGAGAACGAAACACTCACTTCTTCAAACTTAGCTTTAAAGGATATTGTCTATCAACACTGGTCTTGACATACTTCATTGTCAGCTTCAATGATTCTATCATGTAGGTATAAATTCTGAAGCAGCACAGTTGTAGTGGTTTGCACAAAATTCTTCATGGAGTGATTTACCATTATGCATCTCATGCGGCCTCCAAGATGATAAAAGGATGATGATATTCTTTTAGTCTCAAATGAATGAAAAAGACATTCCAGGAGTAGCTGACAATTTTTTTCCCCCAAAGCTCCAGCATACAAAATGTGACCGTGCACCACAAAACAAACAAAAAGTGGCATCCCTTGATTTGCAATGAGGACTCAAAAAAGGAGAAACGGGTCAACCAAGTCAATATTAAGTTTATCATATTTTCTGAAAGAGCTACCATTCTTTTACATTAGTCTTAAGTTTGGGATCATAAAATGAATGGGAAAGTGTATTTTCAGCAGTTTTTCTGCAACCCTTTTTTGTAGAGTAGTGAGATCAGGCATGCCTTACAGGCCCCTTTTCATTTCTTGATAATCCTTTGCACACTCTTCACTTTCAAGTCTGATAACTTTTGAAGGGATAATGCTACAACTGCTTTGAAAGTTGGCATTAATCATGGACAGAATGTGTTAATAGAGCATGATCAATTCAAACTTAATCTGATAATTCCTTCATTGTTGTTGCTCCAGTGGTTTACATCCTGTTTTTGTGTCCCATTCATTGCACAGCTAGCACGGTTTGGTAAAGATTAAGCGCTTGAATAGACAGATAGACTCTGTACTTCAGAGCCCCTTTTCTTGGTTCACACTTTTCCAGAGTGTGTGCTTTCTTTCCAATATCTAGATAGGTTAGGAGAGTCCATTTCAATTGAGCTATAGATTGTTGAAAAACTTAGAGTCTGCTCTTTCAGAGTCTGCCCTTAACTAAAAGTCCATGTCTGGCAACTTTTTGCTGGTTTTGTGATGCAGGGTCACAAATGTACTTCTTTTCTCAAATGATTTCAAATTTCTCAAATGTATAGGGAAGTGATTTGATACAGTGAGACAGTATTTTTACAGCTGCAGGAGATACAATTGATACAGTTGCACAGTTTATATCAATGTACAATGTATGCTAACAATAGAAATGGGGATGTATGGTGTACATACATGTGTACATTCTGTATATTTGATAACTATTGAATGAAGTATTTGAATTTTGAATGTTAAATTTGAATATTGTATTTGGTAACTAGTAAATGTTGTATTCGAATGTTGTATTTCATACCTTTTGAATGATGTTGTATTTGAATTTTGTTTTTGGTAACTACTGAATCTTGTATTTGAATGTTGGATATGATAACCCTCCATTTCCATTCCCATCCTTAATTTGCTTGTAATATATGCATATGTGTATACTTAAAAAAGAAAATACAATTGTGTTTTCTTCATTGTTACTAATTTTCACATGTATTTTGTCAATTTACGTTTTTGCATTTATTACAAATATGTCCTGCATTTATATTGTATATAATTTCTCTTTTTATTCTATGGAAATGAAAATGAATTTGAACCTTGAATCTGTTGAATGTTATACTGAAACTGAAAGGACAGCTTTGATGAGGCGTGCCTGGAACCTCTTCCTCACCATTTTCACAGTACACACCACCGAAGAACTGGCTTGGGCATATACAAGTAAAAGAGGACCCATCTAAAGCCTCCACACACTGCGCATTGTTCTGACATGGTGAGCTCTGGCAAGGCACGGCTACAAAGAAAAAAAAAAAGTAACAAGAAAGAGGTAAATTAACACAAACACAAAAATTGATCTCATTGTTAAACAAGTTTGCCAGTTTGAAAAGTCTGAGTGGCATGGTCTTACACACTGGCAGTATCTTGATTAATGTGTAGAAATATTGAGCTTTCTTTTACCATAGATGCAATGTAAAAGCAAATTAAGTAAAAATGCAAATCATAGAAATATCTGTTATGAGCCAGTGAAAAATAAAACGAAATCCAGAAGATGAAATTATGAATAAATAGTTTCAATTTATATGCACACTCGTTACTTGATTTTGTTTTGTTTTGTTTTGTTTTATATTTTCACAGGCTGACATACTACGTTGTGCATAGGTCTTACCCGTTTCACAATTTGTGCCCTCATATCCCACAATGCAAGAGCAGGCATAGGAGTATGTTGACAGCCCTCTGAAGCAGGTGGCCCCATTCTGGCAGGGATCACTGTCACATGGATTGATTTCTGAGGAGTAGAAGTAGAATTACAGCAGATGTGTTGGAAAGGGGGAATTTCAATTCCACTCACTGATATACATGTATGTCAAAAAGACCAAACAAACAAACAGATTATATTGTATGTACAGCTCATTATATTTGCTCTTACAGCAGAAGAGGATGAGGCCTTTGATCAAATTGTTTATTTCGGCAGTAGCAAATCCTTACAGTTTTAGTATTGATATGAGTAATAAAACAAAAACAGAATTAATGTATCTGATAATGATAATGATATTAATCGTCATCATGATCATCAAAATCATCATCATCATAATCATCATTATTGTCGTCATCATCACCGTCGCTGTCGTCATCATCATTACGTCACCATCATCATCAGGACTATACACATTTGTAGAATAAGATTTTTGTAAGTGATCTTATCCACCAAGCTCATGAGGCTGTATTCTGATGTAAATATTTACAACAACACAGTGTATTGGTAGGAACCGTTTTATATATCTTTTTTTCTCAGAGATAAAACAATTTTGATTTATCATTTCTCAATTTCATGTTCCAGTATTAAAATACTGAACAACAATGGGGACTTACATTTGTAACTCACACAAATTACAAACTTGACATCCTGCAACACATACTCTAAAAGTGGGTATTTACTCACATGCATGTGAGTAACTTTTCGTGTGTTTTTGATTCAGCTGTATCAAGACATGAAATACTGGAACATACACTGTACAGCAAGAAACTATAATGTGTGTTTTATTTTCACGCTAGTTTATGGTTGCGCGAAATGCACAAGAATTTCAACACAGCAAAAATTTCCACCTTTACAGTGGACATACAGTGTAGGATATTCAGGCATGTTGAAAGTCAAGAAATTTTTTGCTCTTACCTGTTTGACAGAGTACACCCTCATAGCCCTGCTGACAAATACATGAGTAAGAGTAGGTTGTCTGGCTCCTTACACAGATCCCTCCATTTTGACATGGTGTGCTTACACAGGCATCTTGAACTGTAATAGGTGGAATTAAAAAATTGCACAGCTTATGATCCAAACATCAAGAAAGAGAAGATTACATGTAGTGCACATCTGTCCATTTTAGTTGTACCTGTAGGTGCATTGCCCTGTAGCATGCCATGTATAGAATGACATCGAGATTGAATACATGTATGCTAACCATGTAGCATTGCATCTAAGGTACAGTATAACATCAAAATAGTGAATGGTGCTATGGAACAAGATTTTGTGTGTACCCTATCTGTCACCAAATGCAAAATCTCGTTCCATTGCCCGAGTAAAGACCATACACTATTTGTTTTAAGATTCACCTCAGACTTCAACAGATATGGTCCACACAGATTCTTGAATCTAGCACTGAATTGGCAACCATTTTATCCCTTTTCTTGTGAGAGGTGAATGACTAGCACAGTCACATTGCTGTTACATGATCAATATGACAAATGAAAAATTGTATGAGAAGCACATTTTTAAAGTTGACAATAAGAACACATCTGTCCATAATCACAGCACATCAGTCTTACCAGTTTCACAATTCACTCCTTCATAGCCTGTTGGACAAGCACAGGCATAGCTATAGGATCCCTGGGATCTATAGCAGTAACCTCCATTCACACAGGGTTGGCTATCACATGGATCCAGCTCTGAATAAAACGAAAATACATTCAGGAAATGTACAAACTCTGTATACTCTACTATGCAACAATGTAATCCCTATAAATACATTTGTACATGGAGGCTTTGTACACTGACTGCCATGTCACATGGAGTACTTTCTTTGTTGATTTGAAAAGATGTCTGGAAAGTTAATACCAATTGATCATCTGATAATCTAATCCTGCCTTTAATCCCTATTGCATTATGATGATATGGTTGCCGAAGTGACACACATTGTTACACCTTTGTTGGCTGGCAAACTGTCTATGTACATGTAGTTCAGGTTTGGAGGAATTAACTGATTGCTGATGAATAATCACGAAAAGTGACAGCTATCAAAAGGGATTATGGGAACACCAAGGGTTGTTTCCTGTTCGAGCAGCTTAAATTATAAATGAATTTCTATGTCGTCTTCTTTCACGCCACAAAAATTTCACAATCATTGATTTCAGTGGCCAAAACAGACCACCAGAGAAGATACATTGTAGTAGGGGTTGATCTCTGCATGACGTATCATTAAAATGTTATCAAATATATGAAAACTTACCCCAAAACATCTTTTGCACTTACCTGTCTGACACTGTGGGCCCTCATAGCCTTGCTGACAAATACATGAGTAAGAGTAGGTTGTCTGGCTCCTTACACAGATCCCTCCATTCTGACAAGGTGCACTCACACAGGCATCTTGAACTATGATTGGAGGAATATTGAAAAAGAACAAACCAATGAACTGCCAAGGAATAAAACAGAAAAAAAAAACACACACACAGACAGGCCATACATGTACATTATATTTCAAAGTCTGACTGCGAAACCAAGTAATGTAATTATAATAATATGTACTTTCAATCATTATTCAGATCAGACACATCATTAGTGCTTGGTACACTGTTCTAAGTATTGCTGAGCATAAAAATGAGTGTTCAAATCAATCTGTTGGTAAATAAATATGTACCAAACGTAGAGTCAATATATTATGCTGAAATTAAAACCAATGCCTCTCTGGTTGCCCCACAGGGATACGCAAGTGTAGGGCATTCTGTGATTTGGCTACAAATACGAGAACAATCAGATGGCTACTTCATTCAACAGAGATTGTGGATGCACATTTCTTCGAGTGAGATGATAAGGGCGCTAAGTTGCCAGTAAAGCCATAGTGTTCGAGGCACCTTAATGCCCTTATCATTCTCAGCCAACGATTTTAAAAACCACAGAGAATCACTTACCAGTTTCGCAATTTGTGCCTTCGTAGCCTGATTGACAAACACAGCCATACCTATAGGATCCCTGGAATTTATAGCAGTAGCCTCCATTCTGACAGGGTTGGCTTTCACAAGGATCTAGCTCTGAATAAAATAAAAGAAATGAAAAAAAAATACTGCATTCTTTACTTGCAGATTATAAAAAAAAAACAAAAAACATTGTGGGGTATCTTTCCAGTAGTCTGAAAGCTTTACCACCTGAGTCAACTGCTTTGTATGTACTACAAGGACCATTAACTTCACTAATTCATATTCTGCCTTACCATACTTCATATCATTTATAAGTGTATATTTACAAATACATTTTATCTACCAATTCAAGTTCATTCGTTCATGAATTTATTCAATATTTGTTTATACATCAATTAATTTACTTCATCACTTATCTATCTAGTACTAATAAATTGGATTACTGAGCAATCAATAAAATGGGATCAAGAAAAGTTACTTTAACGAAAGCATTCAGAGTAAATGAGAAGTGTCATTTAAAGGAGACTTGTGATGTCAACAAAGCATTTTAGAATCCAATGTAAATCAAGTCCTCACCGATTTCACAATGCGTGCCCCTGAAACCAGCCTGGCAGCCACAGGTGTAGGCATAGGAATTGTCGCTGCCGATGCAAACACCTCCATTCTGACACGGTGCACTCTGGCACGGATCAAGGCCTGCGTTTGGTTGGTACAATACAGTGGTACATCATTATCAGGATTAACGTAACTTTCAAGCAAATACACTTGTATCACAGGAGATGCCATGATGTTAAAATGCTGATGGGAAGAAATGAAGAATTTTATTGCAAAGAGCGCCATTTTCAAACACTGCATCATTAGATGAGAGCAAAATGAAACTTTTCCAGTAATAGGAACCACACTTGTGACATAACAAAGGATTATTCTACAAGTTTTGATTAGATAAGCTGGATTTTCTAATCATTTTCCATTTTTTAGCAGCTTTAATCACAAATATCTAGTAGCTAAACAAGATGGAGTCAACTTGTTTTGCAATAAACCTCTTCATATATACGACCAAATTTGAGGGGGGGGGGGGGGGGAATCCCAAAGATTTCTGTCTGTAAGCTGATTACTTACTGACAAGCTCTTACCACATCTTGTGCACCTACAAGATTTTGTACATTGTGTACAACTTACAAAAATGATTAGGAATTTGGTGTATCCATAACCCTGTATTCACTGTACAAATGATTAATACACAAACTTGCAGTGTTGCATCATGTATTTGTCTGTATTTATCTGTATGTGTATGTATTGTGTCATAAATTGCAAAACTAATACACAAATACAAAATATCATCAGCTGAGAACCAGAAAGGCTTTATCGCCATTTTGGGTGGTACTGAGTTTGGTCTCATACTATAGAGCTTGATTTCTTCTACATTATGGTGTTGAGTTTAAATTATTCTAATTTTCAGTGAGAAGATAAAAATCAAAACCATAATGGGGCTATTTTACCCTTTATCGGGAACAATGCTTATAAATCTCTCCACCTTGATCAAATAAACTTTTTTTTGTTTCAAGAAAATTGATTCATTTGTTTTTATTTACGCTCAGATCTTAGAATGCAATAGTGCCCTTCTGGCTCTCAGCTGCTGATATTTACTCATATACACTCCTAGGAACTCAAGCCATTGTTTTTCTGATTGGTATAGGATAGATCAACATGCTATTTGTTATTAACTTCATGCAATCAAAGGAAATGTCAGTTGGGAAGAACTTCATTCTCAGGTTATGCTTTTAAAAACTACAAACAAAATATAAGGCATAATGGCCACGGAAGTGTGGTAATTTGTGGTTTTCCCTTAACATGACCTTAGTCAAGATATTAGCATATAACACATGTATAGATCCTTGCCATCTGATTGGACGAATGTGGGTCACATGACATTCAGAAGAATCAGCTATCCCACCCTCACTCTTAAAGGCAGTGCAATAGATTCTAGGACACACTAAACTTGTGTATGATCGTATTAAGGCACTGATGTATACGCATACCCATTTCAAGACCTAGAGCCAAATCTAGATCTAGGCCTAACTGTTAGTCTTCCTCCTAGATAGGCTTAACATTAGATCTATTTTGGTCTAGACCAGGCCTATATCATGTGCTATATGGAAACAAATATTCAGTACTTTATCATTCGTGCGATCGTACCGAATATTACATTCGGTGCAAGTTTACCCATTCTATTCAACTCCGTTTTGTGTCGTTGAATAGAACGGATAAACTTGTACGCTCATGTATTATTCAGAATCATGGCACTCATAAAAATACAATATTTGTATACTAAAAAAGACGTCAGTCTGGGCTTACGTGTATCACAGTTTGTTCCAGCATAACCCAGGACACAGCTGCAGTAGTAGGCGTAGCTGGATGGGGATCTGTAACAGGTCCCTCCGTTCACACAGGGACTGCTGTCACAGGGGCTCAGTTCTAGATTTTATGAAAAATTACAAGAAAATGTAGACCATAATGCAAATAACTTTTTCTCAGAGTGATAGATGAGTGATAGATGATAGTCTAATTCATTTCAAGAATAAAAAGGAAAGAAAAACAGTAGCAGACCACTCTATTCTTGTTATTATGTGTTTTAGTCAATGATTCAGCAAGTACTAACCCATTGAGGACGATTTGATATTTCTTGTAGACCCCTGCCAGAGTATACTCAGGACTCGTTCCAAATAACCTAGCTGCTTTTCCTGCAATTCTCCAAGAACCTTCCATGCCCCCCCCCCCAGATTCTTTTCATCCGTTGACAAGGAAAGATAGGTTGGCAATCTGCCTGTGCGAAAGCAGTCAAGCAGTGCATGCATTCCATTTACCACAATTTGCTGCACTGCCTGTATGCTGCCTGTATGCCATGTGACAATGCGAAATATCAATAGGATGAGAGATGCGAATAGAGCATGTGCTGGGCTCTTTTGTTATATACTATAAGGGCATCCGAATGGGGTCAGTGAAAGACAAAATTTAGTGAACTCAGCCTTGACTGCTACACCATGTCTTCATACAAGTTTTACACTGTATAGTAAAAAAGAAAAGAAAGTGCACTATTACGTTTAAAAAAGGTAAATTAGACTGAAACAATCACAGTTTTGATACAGAAAAAGAACACATATTCTGCCCCCCCAAGGAAAAACGTAGTATCTAACATTTTTGGCGATTTTCACTTTTTTGCATAAATATAGTCAGTGGGCAATCCTTCTTCATATGACATATTCAGATTTTTGAAAAAATGTTTGGAAAGCTACTTTTCCGTAACTGCCAAACGCAGTATCTACACTTAACTTGCACTTTCCCCAAGGAAAAACGCAGTATCTACATGATGAATACTTCCCCAAGGAAAAACGCAGTATCTACAAAGCTAGTCTTAATCACCAGACACTGTTATTTATATATGCCGGTTGTTCTGTAATTTGAACGTAAATTACTTTCTTTAGATACACTTGCTCAATAATAAAACATAATGTTCAAAATATCTAACCGAAACAATATTGATTAGTAAATATTTTGATGAGATCGTGATCCTAATATAAAACACAGTGTGAGATTAAGACTAACTGAGTGCACATTAAACAATACAGCACAACACTGACAGCTTGCATTAGCTGCACTGAGCATGCAGTCAGCACAGGGCCCGGCCAGCTAGTCAGCATACAGTGTGAGTGTGTAATAGTCTTGGATTAAAACAAAATGTTGTCGCGGGGAAAATTACTCGTGAGCCTAGCCCTCAAGAAAAATTTATCTGCAGATAATGAGTAAGTAATTCAAAACTATTTCAATATTGAAAGAATAAAGCTGATCGTTTTATCACACGAAGCGAGGTAAACACAAATGCATGTTTGTCACACGAAGCGAGGTAACGTTAGAGTTCTAAACACAAACGCATGTTTACCTCGCTTCGTGTGATTATTTAAACGATCAGCTTTTCTTTCATATTCTACCTCGATGATGAACATCTTCCGTACTATTTCAATATTAACTTGTTGTGAAGTAACTTTGATAGGCCTAGACCCTTGTCAAAATTCCTAAGGCTCCAAATCTGAAAGTTTCGTCGAAAGGCAATTATAGAATAGACCTAGATCTAGATCTATTTGTGTTGTATCGGATAAACGTCGCGTTATACTAACATGTTATTGTTAGACCCTATGTATAGACTCTATTTAGATCTAAGTCCAAGTCTAAGCCTTGTCTAGACAGTAACGTTTGAGTCTTGCGTCTCTTTTCTAACGTTAGACTTAACGTTAATCAGAACTTTCAGGGTCCGTATTCCGAAAGTCTAAAGAAAGATGTAGTGTAACTGTTAGGACTAGAATAGGCCTACTCTAGGGCAGGCCTGTTTATAAAACTAAGAAAGAAGTCTAAGACTAAAACTTAACCACTCAGAATCCTATTCTTAACTCTAACACCGCTAGTGAAGTGTCAATGTTCAATTATCTACTCCATACCATACTGTCTTATAATTACATAGACAGCGATCTAGTTGAAAATAGATTAGGCCTATGATAGCATGTGAAAAATAGGTAGGGGCCTACCCACGGTAACGCGGTAAATGGACAAAATAGAGACAGTTAAGAATAAGTTGTATTTTAATTCTTATCGGATCTAGACAGTGTCTAGACCCTAGTGAGACTGGGTTGCGTAAAATGCATGCATGATTCCATGCTGCATTCTACAACTTAGCGTTACAGGTAAAAAAGTTACATTACAAATTTACATGACATAACAAACTTAGGTTCAATCCAGAAGGAATAGGCCTAGAGAGCGGATGTCACTTCGATCTAGACCGGTTCTAGATTTATTTTTTTCTAATTAAAGAGTCCTGTCTAGTGTAGGGCTTAGACTAAACCTTCTGCAGTTCTAACGTTAACCGTTAGGCTATTTTTTTCTGTGAGTATCGTGCATAGCCTGAGGCTGTAGACTTGTGTAGCCTGCTACGTAACCAGCCTAGTAGTAGAATAAACGATATAAAAACTAGAGCTACCTAGTCTAGATCGATCTAGGTCCAGACATCCGATTTAGATTTATTTTGGTCTAGACAGACTCTAGCCTAGACTGTACAGATCTCACGTTCTGAGTGATGCTCAACCTGAGCTTTTCAGAGTAACAGATCCAGATCCAGATCCAGATCTAGATCTAGTATTCTAGATGCTAGTTAGCGGCTAGGCCATGTAGCATCACATTACAGCCCTAGTCATTCCGCTGTAGATACTGCGTTTTTCCTTGGGGAAATTCGTTCCATTGTAGATACTGCGTTTTTCCTTGGGGAAATCAGTCAATTGCATGGGGTTTCCCCAAAGTATCTACATTTTCATTAATAACTTAAAAACGAAACAAAAACACAAAATGATATTTTCCAGGAAAATTGGTAGCTAGATAGACTAAAATTCCACAATGAAGGAATTTTTCAAAAGAGTGTATTTTCCAGGGGCTTTGGCAAAAACATAAAATGGTGAATATCTCGGTTGTTGAGAAATGGAGCTGGATGTAGATACTGCGTTTTTCCTTGGGGGGGGGGGCAGTATTGGTAAAAGAAACTACTCTTTTGATGAAAGTCATTTTTTCTGATCAGCAAATAAACATGAATTTAGGCCAAAAATGCAGATAATCTTGTCTACATTTTGGAAACCTGGTATACCAGGTTCCGTAAGGAACAAGTGTAATAACTCAAATCAGGCCAGTGCATTTGTGTGTGCAAACACAAGAGGCCAGCCTTTTTTTCCTCGATCATTCAAACCAACAGCCCTCAAAACAACTGCTCTTCACTGGCAAACAAATAATAACACATGAGATGCTATCATTTTAAGAGGAAAAGATATTGTCTTTATTTAAACGTTTCAAACACCGGCATTCCATAATTCTGTTATCATACAAAGTAGCATTCAGCACAGTTCGAATGAATTGCTGTTACATCAACTTATGGTCCCAACTGTTGATCAATGGCATATCACAGAAGCACTGACTCACCAATATCACAGTGGACACCAGTAAAGCCTTCCGTACAGGCACATGTGTAGCCATAGCCTGTAGTGAGAGCAACACAGCTAGCTCCATTCTGGCAGTAATCAGCATCACATGGATCAAGCCCTGTCATTGGCCACAAGATGAAACACAACGGTAACATCAGCCAATGAGAGAGAATGAGAAAAATATTAAAAGAAAATGTGTTCAGTAGTTCATATTACACATCCCACAGGAGATTGATACCATGAACAATTAGAGAAGCACTCTGAGAGTGCAGACCTCTGCCAAGCAGCTCATTTCCACCACTGATCTTATTCTTCCAGTGATTTCTACACATACGTATGCATGCTGAAAATCGCCGAACTTCCCAATGTCGAAGCCTTTTGTTACGTCATCATTTCCAGCTGCGCGGCGTACATCGCCCTTGCAGAAACTAGAACACGCACTTTACTGCGTGTAGGAATACCTAAAAAATGCCCGGCTTGAACTCCCAAGTTCGTTGACCCTTCCTGCCAAAATATTGAAAATCTTTCATAAAATGCATACAAATTTCCAGATCACTACAAAATTCAATCATCTATTCCTTGTGTCATTCTCAACCTTTCCTGTAAGTTTCATCTAAATCTGTTCACAAGTTCACAAATTATTTTGCACACAAACAAACAAATGCCGATGAAAACATAACCTCCTTCCTTGGCAGAGGTAACAATCTTCAAATTGATATTTGATAGGTGATCTACTTGTAATAGAAGGGAGGAGCTCAGAGATGCAGGTACATGTAAAAACACAAACACATAAACACATAAAGACAGCACTGGTACTGAAATAAGAATGCACGCTGAGTATAAAGATTTCCTTTGAAAGATCAGAGTTCATCTACTTACGTATTTGGCAGTTGACCCCATCATAGCCAGTCGCACACACGCACTGATACGCATACTGTGTAGCAATGTGTGTACACACACCTCCATTTTCACACGGGAGGCTAAGGCACGGATTCAATACTGCAAGGAATGAAAAAAATAAAATGACAGAAATGTAATGTAGAATTTGGTTACTTAAAGAGTCACGATTACCACTGATATTGCCACGGGGAATACCATAACTGTTATCCGGGAAAATATTTCATCATAATACAACATCTCCCTGGGATATAAAGGAATGGTATAGTTTTGGTTGCAATAGGGATTAAGATTTTAACTTTTTACGAGATGATTAGAAATCACTTGTATATGAAATATGAAAGAGCATATAATTCAAGGGGAATTAAAAATTTATTTGATGAAAATCAGTTTTGAAATGGCTGAGATATCAAAAAACAAAGTATAAGAAGGTGGGACCCACCTTTTATTAGGATGTCTCTGTTTTTGGATATCTAAGTCATTTCAAAACCAATTTTCATCAAATAAACTTTTAATTCCTCTTAGTATTGTATGATCTCTAATACTTCATATAGCAGCTTCTAATTATCTCATAAATAATCAACACCTGAATCCCAATCTCAACCAAAACCATACCATCCCTTTAAAAATAAACTAAACATGTATTAGCTACTTTTACATGACCAATGCACTGTCTTAACACTCTCCTGAAATATAGTATATATACATGTAGTCATTTTGTAATTCTTACAAATGTATTTTGCTTTCCTCATGAAAACAAATTGGACATTGTTGTCAATAAATTGTGGCTGCCACCACATTTTTTTTTAATTCCTTCCTTTGATGTGTCTTGTGGTTGCTGTTGTTTATATAAATGTATATTCTTATCCTTACAATTGTCAGTGCCACACAACCTTCTTTTCCACTTTTGAGATAAAATCTACCTACATGTTTGACAGTGGGTTCCAGTGTAACCAGTTTGACAGATGCAGGTGTAGCTGTAGACACCCTGTGCCTGGAGACAGAATCCCCCATTCTGACATGGACTGCTGGTACAAGGGTCTTGCACTGCAACATGGGAGGGGGGAAAATAAAGTTAACACAACATCAGCAGCAACAACAACAACAACAACAACAACAACAACAACAACAACAACAGCAGCAACAACAACAACAACAACGACGACGACGATACTGAAGTGGTGCACTTCTACTACTGATACTAAAATCAATGATTAGTAATTAACGATTAGTAATTACAATACCACACTTATTTCTACTTCTACTACTTCTACTACTACTACTACTACTACTGCTACTACTACTACTACTACTACTACTGCTACTACTACGACTACTACTACTACTACTACTACTACTACTACTGCTACATGTACTACTACTACTACTACTACTACTACAATTGTGCTGCTGCTGATGATGATGATAATAAATAATGAATAGTTACACAAATAATAACAATTATTACCATCATGATGAAATTTCACAGTGATAACAGTGAAAACAATAACAATACTGATCAGATGAAAATGAAAAAGTAATAAAATTAAAAAAGAAATTACTTTGGACTCACCAATATTGCAAGTGTCCCCACTGTACCCAACAGGACAGGTACACTCAAAGTATGCAGCATAGTTGGTACACACTCCTCCATTCAAGCAAGGTGAACTGGTGCAGGGATTTGAGACTAGTACACAAATCGTTGAAATAAAAATAGACTGAAAGTGATTTTTTTTAACCTCACAATGGCACAACATGCAGAATACCAATGCTTCTATTTGTATGTAATTTGGTTTACATCCCCACTGCTTAGAAAGACAACACAGACATATTGTATACTTTGTCAATCCCCTCTGAAGAGGGTTTGATTATAATCTTGTATTTCACAAGTTTAGGTGATGAACCTATATTGTTGCAAATCTCTAAATCTTTACCCTAAAAAACAATACTCTAGTAATCTCCTCAAGGGCCATGACCACATTCAACAAAAAATAATTGACAAATGAATGTGAGGAAGAAATATACATGTATATAAAATAGAATTAAAATATTTGTCTACATCTTGCAGACTGCCTGATCCACTGCAAAGCCAATCCATTCCTTATTCATGTCGACAGCTATTAAGAATACTTACTGAAGACCTTAGCCCTGTGGTAATGACCATGGTTTATCAATAATAAGGTCCTTGATTCAAGTCTCTTGAGAGCAGTAGTTGTAATTGAAGACTTTCATTGCAAATTGAGCTATGTAAGCGCCATCTTTAAACATTTAAAAATAGGTTCATCATTGACAGAGCAATATAAAACCTATCTAGCGATACCTTACTTGTAACATTACACAGAATATTCTTGAATTTATGATTAGACAAATCCCATATTTCTAGTTATTCTCTTTGTCTTTCAGCAGCTTTAATTGCAAATGTCTCAACTTCACTAAAAAGGAGTTAGCTCACTCTGTGAAAAAAACTTTTCAATTCTATACAGGGCACTTCAGCCTTATTGTCAAAACCTTTAGAGAGGACTTTAAGCAGTCAGTCCCATACTTGCTTGTCAAAAAAAAAAAAAAAAAAAAATCCTCTGGTTTCTTTAATAGGCATCACATTAAAACAACCATAGCTCAGAATATCCATACATTGTACTGCAAAATGGTCCTCTTTGACAAAATGTGGAAAATCCTTTTTCATCCTCCAAAGTTTTCACGTGAACAAAGAGGTCTCCTGAGTGACGATGGCACGAAGAAACAGCGAAACAAGACAATAAAATAGGACATAGTACTCACCTTGGAGGCAGGTGGGTCCCTCTAGACCAGGGGGACAGATACAGACAAAGTTCTCGTGACCACCAAGGTTGTTGCACGTTCCAGCATTGTAGCACGGGTTGCTGTCGCACGGATCAAAAGCTATGGAAAAAAAGATGCACACACGACGATCAAAGCAGCTATTGTTGAATGTATTTGAAATTGTCCTTAACCCAGTGAGGATGAGTCTCGAGTAAACTCAGGAAAGTGTCCATGGGAAATGCATGTTGTAAAAAAATTAGCCTGTCCTCAATGGGTTAAAAGAATGAGCAAGGACTGTTGTTCTTTACTGTTGACTTTGATCTTGGCCTTTGTTGACATTCATGGCACTTTCAGAAGACCGGTTCAAAATCTAGCACATTATCATTGTCTGCACTCATTAGAGTTTGGTGGAAGCAAAAGCAAAGGGATGGAGAAATCTTGAATTAACAAAACTTCTAAATTGATGTTGCATCTCTTTCCCTTCATTTACTACTGATTATCAAAACACATTCTTTCTATATATCTTTCTACTGTATACGCTATAATTTTCGTGTACATAAATTTTCGCGAATTGCCGATGTCACACATTTTCGCGAGTGGTTAAATTCGCGATTGGGGGACCAGAGAAAATATAAAGTGGCAAAGAAAGTGTGAATTTTCAACTTACTAGCAACGAATGCTACCACAGCAAGTGGGCTGTGTATACTAGTAGTTAGACGTGGACATGCTATATGTACGTAAACAAGCTTAGCCAGTATGGTCTGTTCGGTAAGCCGTAAAATGTTCGTATCGTCAAGGCAAGGGATTCATTTTGGAAGGTAATATCTTCGCGTGTTGTTAATTTCGCGAATAGCTCCCGACTCGCGAAATTCGCGAAAATAAAACCCACGCGAAATATATAGCGTATACAGTATTTCATAAATATAGATGTTACATTCTAATACCAGCATGACACTCACACCTTAAATAAAAGTAAATTAACTATCAAAAATGCCCAAAACAGAACAATGCATCAATGCATGGCAGCAGTAGCTTTTGACTTACTGTAGACTTCACAATTTGTGCCTTGGTAGTACAGTGGGCAGTCACAGGTGTAGATGAAACCCTGGTTGACAGTAACTATGTTACATGTTCCTCCTGACTGGCAAGGATTGCTCAGACATGGGTTGACTAGTGAGAGGGGAAAATCCCACAAATCATTACCATCTCCCATGATGTATGCAAAGAAATATGTGACCCGCTACAACAAAAGGATCCTAAAGTCGCTGACGGCTGAGCTGAGAAAATCGAGTTTGAAGTCACATCATCAAAATTGGTCAGTACAATCAAATTTCTGTTTTTGCCATGATGTTGTAGTCTAATGTTCTGTCTATCATCTGCCGAAATTTCGAAACTAAATGATCAAAAGAAAGGCAAGAAATCAGCATTTTTCTGGGCCATGATTCTCCGACTTTCAACGTAACAGAAACATGTCCGAAGATTTGGATTTAGCGCCGCAGCTAGACTCCGCCCCTAGCAATGAGAGAGTGATCTTATTGGTCAGTGCGTGGCATCGTGATTACTGATTGGTCATGCATAGACCGCTGGCACTAAGCTTGAATGAACATCGCGGAAGTTGCTAGGAGCATGCCTTTTATTGTCAATCGGTGAAAACTGTCTCGCCTCCCCTTGATCATGATAGCGTCGGAAGGAAAACTTTGAATGCGTTTTTCTCGAAACTCTGATTTCCTCAACTTCTTGACATGCGCTAATGAAATCATCTATATCTCCGTAACCGAGTACTTTTATGAGTTGTATTATATATGAAATTTAAGGAGAAAAGTCAGGGAATAATGTCATGCCATTTTCAGAAAATTGTCCTCCCCCGACTTTCGGATCCTTTTGTTGTAGCGGGTCACATATATGAATAGATGAACATTTCTACACACCATAGATGCATGTGCAGAATGCAGTCTAAGATTTGAATATCAGGAATTCGTATAAACAGTATTAGATTTACTGAAGGCACATTGTGTAAACTAATATAAATTATGTGATATGCACTGTATGGACATAATCTACTTCATTGAATTAATTTGTTTAATCCTTACATGTCCTCCTCATAGATTAATTGCAAAATCTGTACAATTAACAAGACAGATCTGACAGGCAAAATCTCGGAGAAGGAGAGCAATGAGAAAAAGATGATGAGGAAGAGTTCAACACAGCTGGGGAGTCCCCGCAGCTGGCATAGACAGTGTACAACAGTGGAGTAAATGACAGAGGAAACAGCAGCTGCAGCAATGTATGGTTAAGAATCACACACACTCATTAGCTCAAACCTGAAGGTTAATTATACACAGTTTGTGACCCTGCACCACAAAAACCAACAAAAAGTCGCCAGACATGGATTTTTAGTTAAGGGCAGATTCTGAAAGAGCAGACTCTAAGCTTTAACCCGTTGAGGACGAGTCCCGAGTAAACTCGGGCAGGTGTCTATGGGAAATGCTTGTTGTAGCAAAATCAGTCCGTCCTCAACGGGTTAAAATGATGTATAACTCAATTCAAATATCAGATTAAGCTGAAATTGAGCATGTTCTATTAGAACATTCTGCCCATGATTAACGCTAACTTTCAAAGCAGTAGCATTACCCTTTCAAAAGTTATTAGACTTGAGAGTGAGTGCAGAGTGTGCAAAGGACTTCAAGACATGAAAAGCGGCCTTTAAGACATACCTGATCAATCTACTCTTCCCCAAAAAGGGTTGTAGAAAAACTGCTAAAAACACACTTTTCCATTCATATTAAGATACCAAACTGAAGAATAATGTAGAAGAAGGAGCCTGACTTTCAGAAAATATGAAAAACCTAAGATTGACTCTGTTGAACCATTTCACCTTTTTTGAGTCCTCACGTAAAATCAAGGCTTGCGACTTTTGTTCGTTTTGTGATGCACACGGTCACATTTATGGATGAACATGCAATAAAAAGATATTTCTTTTTTTTTAATACGTGAATTCAGTATTTTCTCCTCAACACATCCCCCTTCAGACAAAAGTCTGGTAAACTAGATTAGCATGTGGATATTAGTGGAACTAATGTTTGATATCTATTTACCATCTACATACAAGATTGGCACATGCAGGTATACACTCATGTCACATGGAGGCATACATTTGCTACATGCACATGCACTGTAAACACGTAATGAGAACGTTAACGTGCACTTACCTGCGTCACAGTTGGTTCCAACATATCCAGTTGGGCAGCTGCACTGGTAGACAGCAACTCCATTAGTGGCAAATGCTGTTGAGCAGGCTGCTCCATTAGCACAGGGGTTGCTCCAGCATGGACTCACTGTGAGGGACAATTCACACACAAAAAAAAAGTATTCCAAATTGAAGAAGGCTCATCGTAAGACAAATTCTACATTTGCAAATGTTGTGGAATGGTCAAAATTGTGAATGTGATTTTATAAGAAGTCTGTCATAGCAAACTACTGTAGCAAGCATTTTCACATCTGTCATACAAGATGTAAATATGTATACTGCATATGCCATATATTTAGCGAGTCTAAATTTTCGCAAACAGGGACCTCCCAATGATTTCACAAGTGGTTAAATTAGCGATCATGGAGTCCTGTACTGAACGGAGACATGAGTACACGTGTGTCACATTCATATCAGGATCAGAGTCATTATCTTTCGTGTGTCTTTAATTTCGCAAAAAGCACCAGACTCACGAAAATTGCAAAAATAAAAACCTCACAAACTTTTCGGCATATACAGCAGTAGCCGATACCATTCAAAATTGATATAAACTACATTGTACTATCATGCAAGTCAATGGCAAGCTATTGACTTGTGATGATTGTTCATTTCTACTGAAAAGCACCTGTGGTTGCTGTTTGCAAGGCTATTTAACAGGACACAGGATTAATTATTTGTTCAATGAACTGACTGATTACGGGACTGTTCTAATACTCAAAATAAAGGATACTCATATAAATCTTATGCACTACAGAATGTTGTTCTTACATTGTCCTCTGCAGTACATATATTAACTTTACATAAATGCTCATTTGATAAATACATGGAAATGTGTCCTTTGTTGTACTGGAGAGTTCTTGAATGAGTAACTAGTTACACATGAATATATAAGATATACATGCTCAAATTATACAAATGAGACATGCACTGTAATCTTTGCTCATGATAAAAATAAAAGGCTTTCTGTAATATCAAATAAGTGAGAAGCAAACAGGTCTATGCTGACCAACAAAAATGAGTAAACTTTAATCTTCTTTGAGAATGGCTCCATGTCTGAACAAATCCACTGGTGTATCACACTTGCAAATCACAGATAACTATGCTTTGTAGTACAATGTAGCTGCAGATCATAAAAGTAAGACTGACTTGTACTGGCACACATACTATGAAGCTTTTGTGTGTGTCATACACAATCAGTGTTGCCATGCATTTAACCAATGATTAGAGGTATTTTGCAAAGACATGTAATGACTTTTGCTTGCGATTAGCAAAATACTACTCACAATTTTCACAGTTGATTCCATAGTAAGCCGAGGAACAGTCACAGGTGTAGAAGGAGACGTGATTGGAACAGCCTCCGCCATTTAAACATGGAAAACTCTCACATGCATCAAAGACGTCTGTGTTGAGAGATAAAGAGACAGACATGGAGATTAGGAAAAATGGAAAAACATTTTCAAGTCAAAGCAAATGAAACTAGAAATGTCGCTACAGCGACTGGTTATACCCCCGCCAAACAACATTTCATAAGCTTTGGTCAAAACAACATTTCATAAGCTTTGGTCAAAAAACTGAGGAAGTAGTTAAATCCGCAAGATCTTTCCTTGATCTTCTGCCATTAATATGCCGTTACCATGGCAACGTACTTTCGGGTACTGTCGAAAAATGCGTCTTGCACATCTACAACCAAAGGCACACATCTGTACCAAGTTTCATGGAAATTGGGCAAAAACTGAGAGAGTAGTTTGCAACACAAAATTTTCCATCATTTTGGCTCATAATATGTGAGCTGTTACCATGGCAACATACTTTTTGTCACTGTCAAGAAATGTGTCATGCTGACCTATATCCTAAGACAAACATTCAATATGAATTCCTTGAGAATTGGAAGAACACTGATGAAGCAGTTTTGCCATGAAGCATTTTGCCCTATATTTTACCACTAACATGCCGTTACCATGGCAACGCACTTTTTGCCACTGCGGAAATATGTGTCTTGCACATTAACATATTCAGATGAACATCTGTACCTAATTTCATAAAAATTGATCAAAAACTGTGGGAGGAGTTCGCGACGCAAGATTTGTACCCATTTTTGCCCATAATATGCCGTTACCATGGCAACGTACTTTTGGGTACTGCCAAAAAATATGTCTTGCACATCTACAACCCAAGGCACATATCTGTGCCAAGTTTTATGGGAATCGGTTGAAAACTGAGGAAGTAGTTCGCGAACGCAAGATTTGCAACGGACCGAGCGCCCGACCGCCCGACCGTGCGCTGATTCCTATATACCCCCTTCAAACTTCGTTTGGCGGGGATATAACTACAATCTCTTGTTTGTTGACTTATTTGATACTCATCATATACACTTCAACCTGTAGCAGAGAAATACTGTACAAATACAATGATAAACAAAGTGTGCACAAATTGGAACTAAATTCTTCATTGCTCTTCGATTTAATATTCTAGTGTTGTTGATGAATGCAAGCTAAAATCAGAACAGACAAGACAAGTCCATGCATCTGTGAGCCCTGTTTTTTTTTCATTGACTATGTATAATTATGATGATGATAAGATGAAACTACGTATGCAAGCTGGAATAAGTGAATATGCCCGTTAACAGGTTACACCCATCCTCGCAAAAACATTTGCCAGTATCATAATGCAATTTTATGACATTTCACTCATGAAGGGGTCTTGACTGCAAAGACAGCTTGCTGTGCTCTAAACCATATTTCAAGTCTTGAAGCAGAGAGGATTACAATTCTAGATGTGTTTGGCTTCATGATGTTGTTCAGCACTGAGAACTGATGATGAATATATTTCGTGGAAGGAAATCAGTACTTCAAGAAGTGTAACCCTACAGAGATCTGTCCAGTAAACAATTCTAAACAATTTGGGATAAAGATACTACAAGTACTGTTTGTAAAGCAAGTAAAAGATTTTCCTGTCATAAAACCAACAAAGCTAATTATAAGTGGAAATGAGATGCCATGCAGATATAAGTTAATATCATTTTTTGTTTAATCATTCCTCATATCTGCTCAGATCTACTACACTGTACTTTATTTTCACAAATCATCGTTCCCTACGTGGGATTATTAACTGACTTGTCCTACATGTAGCTCTCAGCTAACACCTCAAAACTTATAAAATTCTCTATAAAGGTAATACTCACATGGAGTCTCACAGTTGTAGCCAGTCCATCCAGAGGTGCAGACGCATTGGTAGACAGTGTTCTGATTGACCAGCACACAGGTGCCGTCATACAGGCAGGGATTGCTCAAACAAGGATTGTAAAAACCTACAATCATAACAAAAAACAAAAAACAAAAAATCAAAAGAATCATGATGGTAAATGTAATACATATAAGTTCTAATCTTAGAAACAGATATTCATTGCCGGGCCTGCAATTGGGTGCAATAAACAACCAAAACAAATAACAAACAAACAAAATTGAGGCTTACATTCATACCTATCTTCTATTTGCACAAACGCTTGATCAATTCTCCCTCCTGCTCCCCCCCCCCAAACAAAACAAAACAAAAAAATAAATAAGGACAATCTTTAAATCCTCTAACCTACTGAATGAAACAATTTGGTACATTACTTTCATAAAACAGAGCCCAGGACAATGCCATACTTGGAGAGAGTGGGAAAAAAAAATGAGTAGTAATTCTACTTACTTTCACAGAGATATCTTAGTGATGTGATGGAGCTTTAAGGGTATGAAAGCTGTGAAGATTTCACAAACTGAATCAATATGTCACAATCTCATTTATCATTTTGATCATAATATGTTAGATACTCTGTATACTCTGCTTGATTAAGCAGCCATCATGGATGACTGTAAACAACTATTGTTTCCAAAACAGAAAACATTGATTGCAAAATACTGGCACTTAAAAACAAAATATGTTGGAAACAAAAGCAATCTGAATTTGTTAGCTAGTCTTTGCTTACCGATGGAGCAGTCATCCCCAGTGAATCCAGGTCTACAGTCACAGGTGTAATCAGGCCCACTAGCCACACAAGTCCCTCCATTAGTGCAAGGGTCACTGTTACACGGTATGGCTGCAAGATCAAAGACGGGGGAAAAGATATTCATCATTGGACAATCTTATCATACATCTAACCTACATAAAGTTGGAAAAAGAAATTATATAGTGTGTCCATCAAAAAGAAATGTGAACATCTTTTCACCGGTAGATTTGCAGTGAGATACTGTCATAATCTCTTTCATGTCTTGGTCTCTAAAGAAAGAGAAAAAAGATACTGCAAAAAAAATACATTCACTATCATAGGATTGGCCAATGATATTGCTCTCGTTGAAAGCTTTTTATGGTAAATCTACTCACATGATTAGCTTTTTATATACACTCTGAATTGAAAAAAAAAAGGTTATCGACTATGTTTGCTGTGCTATAATGAATTTAAGCTAGCATTTCATTTTTTATAATTTTGTAACTTTTTTTATGTGTTTAATTATTCCAGAATTCATGAATGCCAAAAAATAACAAAAAATAATGACACACATACACAAAATGAAACAAATAGAGCAAAACACACATACTTGTATGAAGTGATTTCAAACATGTCATGAAAAACTGCATAAAAATGTCACTACAGGATTAAAAGATATGCATTAAAGGGGAAGGCTAGTAACTGATCAGTGGGAATCATTGGAAATGCTGGGAGATGATTGTTCCAATCCTTATGGGATTCATTCAAGAGTATTGTTGTGTGAAAATTATTTGCTTCAGAATGGTCTCATATTCAAGTATAATGTGCAGTTTAATGTTTCCAGGTAAGCGTCCCTGGTCAGTGACGGGGCATTAAACTGCACATTACTTGAATATGAGACCATTCTGAAGTAAATAATTTTCACACAACAATAGATATACAATGTACTCTTGAATGAATCCCATAAGGATTGGAACAATCATCTCCCAGCATTTGCACTGATTCCCACCGATCAGTTACTAGCCTTCCCCTTTAAACGATGCCAGAGTAAAAGACTTTTTGTTAACTTTTCATGCCAAATCCACAAACACTTTCCTCAAGGATGCCAGTTACGATGAAAGAGAGGGCCTAAAAATACATCTTCACGGAGGTACTTTGTACACCAAAGGGCATAACTTTGATACTACCGGGGCGAGAATTCAGGCATTTGCCTGAATACTAGCATTCCTGTTTCCTTCATGCCACTAGTTTGACTCTACACGTACTGTATGTTGGCAAAGGACACGTTTGTGTGCTGGACTTACGTATCTCACAGTTGTCTCCGGCCCAGGGCCAGACACAGCTGCAGTTGTAGCCATCCACGAGGAGGGAGCACGATCCCCCATTGATGCAGGGCTGCGAGTAGCAGAAGTTTTCTGGGAATAGAAGGTGGTGGAGCAGGGGAGAATTATTAAACATGGATACATCTATTGCAAGAAAATCTAAATGTGACAGCCCAGACCAAAACCCACAAAAAGTAGGCCAGAGTGAATCTTCACTTTTTTACATACACAGTTTCAAAGAGAAAGCTCTAAGTTTCAAATGATATATACAGAGACTCCAATCCCAATCACCTTCTGATCTGGAGATTCTCCCACCCGAAACCCCTAGCAAACGGGTGACTCCAAGTTGATGTGTGCGAAGCGCGAAGTTCCTAGGGTTCTAGATGTTCCCTGGTGCTATCTAAGGCTTATTTTTTCAACATACGATAGCAATAAGTAAGAAATCCTTTCCACCGGGAGACACAGAGCCAGGGCGGGAGAAATCAAATCTCAAGCGGGAGAACGGGAGATTTTGCAAAAATGGGCTTTCGGCGGGAGATCTCTCGTCGAAAACGGGAGAGTTGGAGTCTCTGTATATAACTTGTTAATTAGCTTCTACGGAAGGAAGGGAAAGACTTCTCCTGCCGGTGAATTCAGTCTAGAAGGAGTGAAGCAACAAACCTGTTTCACAGCGATCTCCAACAAAGCCCGGCTTGCAGATACAGACAAACGTTTCGTTGCCCAGCTGGCAGGTTGCTCCATTCTCACAGGGGTTGTTCAAGCAGTAATTCACTGGTGGGACAAAGAACAGCATAAAATGGCTCGATGGTAAACAATGAGAGCATGAGGTTTTTGTACATTGAATAAACTTTGAAACTTCATGTAAAAACTGGTGGAGAGGTATGGGTATATTGCATAAAAATATATAATTCATGCACTGAGATTACAGAGAAGTACATGCAAGTTGAGAAAGGAATCTCACAATCATGCAAGACTATCTGAAACCAACCCCTTGAGGGTGACAATCGAATAAATATATGAAGTAAATATATAATGCATGCACCAAGATTACAGAGAAGTACATGTAAGTTGAGAAAGGAATCTCACAATCATGCACGCTTCTATAACTTTGATGCATATAGGCCTGATGATGACATCATTGTGTAAGACCACTAAACCAACATTATTCAGGAACAGATTCTGAAAGAGCCAACTTGAAGCTCTAAAATGATGTATATCTCAATTCAAAGTGACTCTCCTAACCTATCTAAACTCTGGAAAGAAAGCACAAACTTTGGATAAGTATGTACTGAGCAAGAGGCTCTGAAGTATTAATAAGGGTGGCTTATTCTCACCAAGCCATGTTCTGTGCAATGAATGGGGAAAAAACAGGATGTACAACTCCATAGCAACACAATGAAGGGATTACCTGATTAAGCTGAAATTGGACATGCTCTGTTAGATCATTCTATCCATTAATACAATTATTGTGATACTAACTTTCAAAGCAGTTGAAACATCCTTTCAAGGGTTATTAGGGTTAAAGTGAAGAGTGTAAAAAAAAAGGTTTCCAAGAAATGAAAAGGGGCCTCTAGGACATATCTCATCACACAAGTCTTAAAAAAAAAAAAAAAAAAAGGAAAGAAAGTGTCCTTACTAGAAATGCCTGCTGTTGCTATTTCACTGTTTTCCTTTCTCTACCCCTCTGTTGTTCTTTATCTTGTTTGATGTTGCCTCCTTATTCATCCTTTTCCTTCAGTGGTTGCCCCCATGATCCTCAGGATCATTACTAACCCTCCTCTGCCTTTTGTCTGTCCACCCTCCTGCTCTAATCCCCTCCCTTTAACTGTTGGGCACCTTGCCAATGACCTCCTACCCTTTCCTTTTGTTTTCTTTGTTCTGTGTCCCTAGCCTGTCACTGACTGTTCTTGTTGTGTGAAGTCCTTATAATTATGTGATTGCTCTCCCTGCCTGTTTCTCATTTTGCCTCTGACAAAGATTCTGCTCGGATCGAAAGCTCAGGCCCCTTTTGACTCCATTGGGTCGCCACTTCTGGATAAGCAGTTTTCAGCAGCATTTTTTGCTACACTTTGATAAGTAACACATAAAAAGAGTATATTTTCATTGGTAATTCACCATCTGTTAGTGGGATATCTTATCATACCAAGACAAATATTTATAAGATGTAGCAAAGAGAAAAAAACAACAACACTTACATCAGGGCTCCACACTAACTTTATTTTTTGGTGGCCCGATGGGGCCACCAAAATCATCAATTTCAAATTTTTGGTGGCCCAAGAGAAAAATTTAGTGCCCCGAAAAAAAAAACCAATAAAAAAACATTAACTCACTGCATGCATTTATGCATTTCGGTGCAAAAAGTTACGAATTTATTGACATACTTTAAAAAAGATTTTGGTGGCCCGAGGCGGGCCACCAAATTTGCCCTTTTTTCAAATTTGGTGGCCCGACTTTCATTTTTGGTGGCCCGACTTTCATTTTTGGTGGCCCCGGGCCACCGGGCCACCGTTAGTGTCGAGCCCTGCTTACATGTATACTGAAAATACAAGAAAGTTCAAGATTCTTGGCACATCATGACTTCAAAATTGAATTGTGAATAATTCTTACCAAATTCACAGTGAGTTCCGATGAAGCCCACCTCACAGGCACATAGATAGCCGGAGTCCAGCAACTGACATGTGGCATTGTTCTGGCATGGTGCACTCAAACAGTGATCAACTAAAAACAGAAACAAGATATGAGAAAACCAGTGAATTACTTTACTTTCTGGACATGTTTCCCATGCCAAATTCCTGGGTTGATAATAAGCAAATCATCATCGACTGTGAGAGCGATGGTATACAATCTAACATTCCCAAGGTAATACGCCAGGTGTCTACAAAGCCGAGCCAAAGGTGAGGGCTGATTGACACCTTAAGGATCGCCGAGGCGATGTTAGATTGTATCCATTACCCGAGAAATAGGAGATGATTATTTGCTTTATATCCCACATCGATTGACAAATTTGAGATTTGATAAAAATGTATTCTATCAAACATGCAGATATTTATTTTATAATCGTGCTGAATACTACAACACAGGCGGTACAACCACGGTCAGCGGCAGTCGAATGAATGAGGCTAACAGATCTACAACGATAACAAGCGATACTGTTTTATCAATAATTGTGTGATGTGCACAAATGTGTGGCGTTGGTGCATCTGCTGGACTTGGCCATGGCCAATAGATGTGAGCGATACCTTTATCGATTGCAATCATGGGTACGATAAAAAGTGCCAACGAAAAAATATATCATATATGTGATAACACCACGGCATGGGTGTTGAAAGAAATACATCTCTCGGTCACATGTTACAAATTCAAGTAATCCCACTGGTCTAACATACTTATTGTCGCTGGGGTGACAAGACCTCGTATCTCAAAAATGTCAAAAAATTTTTTTTTAGCTTAATGGTCAAATAATGGGTCAAGTGATGTCTTGGCCAAATCCTAACTGTCTTACTACAAAAATGAAGCCACCATGACATGTCAAAGAGAAGGCTTTCCCATTCACTATAGTGCTTTGGCCGCCATGTTTTTTCGCTCTCCTGAACATTTGACAATTTTGAGATACGAGGTTTTGTCACCCCAGCGACGTTATGTGGGATATAAGACAAAACTATAATTACAGGAGGCAATGCACAAACAAATGGGAAAACAAATAGATAGAGATGTAGCAAAACAGGATGTAATATGACAAATCAGTATGAAAGAAGATGAAATACGGCAAAATAAGTTACAAAAGAAAGATAGCATAAGATAAGATGATAAAACAGATAGCACAAAGATTCGTGAGAACTCACCATTTCCACACTGCATCCCTGTGAATCCAGTGGTGCATTCACATTCATACCCCGTGGGTCTCAGTTCACACGTGGAATTGTTTTCACAAGGTTTGTCGAAGCAGAAGTCCTCTGTGGAAGAAGAAGCAGGAATGAAATTAACACTCACCCGCTCAAGTATACAACACATATGAAAAGTGTGTCATATATTTGTAATATACAGTATGCTGTGTGGTTTTGAATCAGATACACACACACTGTTATCATAGTATCAATTATTCTTTAGTCTAGTAATCTTCTTAACACTCGACATGTGTAAATATACATTACAGAAACCTAGTCAGACACTACATTGATAGATATTGACGTACACACCCTCCCCCTAAAATACTTGCATTTTAATCATAAAAGCAAGTGTCATTAGATCTTATGTCTCAGACGTATATCAGTATACATGCTGAGTCATCACATTACATGTAGAAAGTTGGAGACCATGAAGGGAAGAAAAATGTATGTAAAGCCAACTTTGGCACTAAAACTTTTACTGTTTTTTTTTTTTTTTTTTTGGATAATCTTTTAGAATGTCTTGTGTGCAATGAGGACGAGCAAATTGCACATATTATACCAATTTAAAGCTTAGAATCTAAAGATTTCAGATCTGGCATTAACCAAAATATTATTTTCAAGACACTTTATTGCTTTTGTAAAGACGCATCACATATAATCTTTAAAGAGCCTTGATGACTCTACTTGTCTTCAGTGTCATCTTTGATTACTTGATGCATGCATTTTTGTTTGTTTTTCAGGGGGGAATCAGTGCACCTGCATAGCAATGTCTTCTGTGATTTTGCCACTTTCTTTTCAGCATATCAATGAACAATGTATGACTTTTGAAAGGCTTTCAAGTTTACTTTAGTCAAAATTTTGAGATATACTTATTAGAAGTTACAGGTAACAGAACTATGTTATACAGAAAGCTAACGCATACTACAGCAACTGAACATTTTGTTTAACTAAATCTGAATTCTTCTGTAAATGTTTGTGCATTGTCATTGTCTGTAAGGGGGGGGGGGGGGTGGGCACAACTAATATTTCTGGTGCCACTTCCAGGTTTCATTTCATTTTTTTCTTTTTATTTCTTTTGTTTCTAACGAAAAATAAGAAGGGGGTGTGCCGGTTGCGCCCCCCTCTGGATCCGCCACTGCTTGTGTAAGACACAAGAGAAGAAGAAGAAAACAAAGAGAAGTATAATACCCGTTTCACAAAAGTCCCCCAGGAACCTGGCAGGGCATTCACATTTGAATCTAACATTTCTGGTGCCATTTCCAGGTTTCATTTCATTTTTTTCTTTTTATTTCTTTTGTTTTTAACAAAAAATAAGGGGGGTGCGCCGGTTGCACCCCCCTCTGGATCCGCCACTGCTTGTTTAATACACAAGAGAAGAAGAAAACAAAGAGAAGTATAATACCCGTTTCACAAAAGTCCCCTAGGAACCTGGCAGGGCATTCACATTTAAATCCATCCACCTCCAAGATACAGACTCCTCCATTCTGACACGGATCACTGTGACAATAATTGTCTGCAATGAACAAAAATAAACAAAAGCACACACATAACAAAGGAAGTATGCAGTAGTCAATAAGCCACCCAAATGATTTACACAATATAATCTGTACTAAAGAAAATAAAGGACATAAAATTCTCCCAGTCATCTTTCCTTACCAGTCACTTTCAGAGTTTTCTCTATTCTAAATGTAGTCTACGTCTGTCAACTTGTATCCAATCACATGCTTTGTATGTCTCGCATGATTTGATTTTGGTTCAAGCCACCATGAAATTAAAGCTGGGAGGTATATACATGTACAAATGTACTAGATTTCTTAGATTTGAAGTTAAAAGTCATACATTTTAGTTAAGTTGAATGATCATTCATATTTTCTACTATTATCAAGGACACACATATTTTCAGTAAGTGTCCATCAATTTTCTAGTATCATCATGGTTTACACAATGAGTCTTGTGACTGAAATCATTACAATAATTGTCTCTGTGTGTAACAAGTAGCCTAATAGTATTCTCTTAAAGACCCCAATATAACGTCAAGGTGTTATACTTGCTGAGTCCCTTATACTGACCGATGGACTAAGATGGGCCCCCTGCAATGCTGGGGGTAATTACAACATTAGTACAGTGTAAGGCCCTCTAGAAGAAGAGGTTTTACACCTAAGCGGTTAGCCTTCATTGGTAAATGATAACATCTATAATCTTCAATTGAGAATAAGAAGGGCATTACGATGCCTCTAACACTATGGCTTTAGTGGCAACTTAACACCCTATCATTCTCAACCGACGTAATATTCTTACCAACTTCACAGTGTCGTCCAAGGAATTCATCGGTGCAGATGCACTCATAATTGATGAGTTCCTGCAAGTTACACGTGGCGTTGTTTTGACAAGGTTCACTGTAGCAGTAGTCAACTGGGAAAGGGGAAGAGATGAAGAGATGTGAATACAGTTGAACCTCTCTTATCCGGCCTCCCTTTATCCGGATCTCTCTATTATACGGACGCAATCTCGCCGTGATTTTTTTTTTTTTTTGATAATTACGGGAGGAAAGGGGGATTCCCAACTCCTTGAGAACTCCTACACAAACACACATGAATGACATATTACTTCCAACATTAACATACACCTCTATTTTGGGGTCTGTTACTGAGTGTAACAATGAAAAGGTTGCAGTATACACATTACTACATGTGGTACTACAATGGGCTACATCAGTACATGTGTACGTATATGTACATGTATAAAGCATTGAGTCTCCCGTATCCGGCCAAATCCCTTATCCGGATGAGCCCCGGTCCCGACTTGTCCGGATACGAGAGGTTCAACTGTACTTGGATGACAAAACTCTTCATTACTCTTTCTGTTTAGTCTTTTTGATGTTTTGGTGTGTAGCATTAACCTAAAAAACTACATACTGTACATGTACAATATGCATATAAATGACTAATATCCATATTCAGATTGGGGAAATGGTGGTGTGTTTTTGGTTTTTTTTTCATGCTGATGCTCATTTTTTCTATAAAGGAACTGTTCAGTTTTGGTGCTGCTTTTATGTAATGTCTACTTCAGCCATAACTGAGAGGCTTTATTGTGCCTAAGAATAGTTGATTTACATTGTATTCACTGATAGAACAATGCATCTGACTCATTGCATGACCCATTACATCATCTTTTCTTCTAATTTTGGAAGTTCCCTGACTGACACAGATTACAGTGTTTTAAAACCTAATAGATCTATACCCTAATGTAATTAGACTCTGTCTATTTTAATGATATCAAAGCTTAACAAAAACACAAATAAAAAGAGATAAATGTAGAAAGAAATTCCTTGGTACACGCATGTGTCAATGAAATACTGTACAAGCTGAAATTTTTGCAGTGGTTTTATTTCCGTGAATTTCGCGAATCGCCTTTGAACCGCAAAAATAACAACGCGCGAATAACTAAGTTCAGTTAGACCCTCACAACCGCGAAATTAACAACACGCGAAAATGTCTTCCACGCAGCAATTCGCGAAAATATCTGTACGCAAAAAATTTCAGCTCGTACAGTATTAGAGGTTACTGATAATGAAATGTGATGAAATGAATAAATATTGTCAGGGAGGTACTTACATTCCTCACAATGAATACCAAAGTAGTCTGGGGGGCATGTGCAGTTGTAACCCTGGGGACCAAGCTCACAAGTGGCTCCATTCTGACATGGGTCACTGAAGCAAAAGTCCTCTAAAGATACAAAGCAAAATTCATATCACGATCCAAGTTTTAGAGCAACAAGTCCATAATCATTTCTAATACATACAGTTTTTAAAGTTAACCTACAGCAGTCTGCCTTCCTGTTCATTGACACTAGTTTTACTTGCACAAGTTGCAGCCATGAACTTGTAAGTCAAAATGACAGCAATTGTACCACCCCACAATCTGTTAGAAGTGAACAATCACCCTCTACTTAAGCTGCAGCATGATATTTACTAAAAACATACCCGCCAACATTTCAAGATGAAATATCTTACTCGTGGATTGCAAAAATCTTATTTTATATGCAAACTGAAGTTAAAAATCTTACTTTCGGTCAAATCTTCAGAAAATACACATGAAAGGTATATCTAAATATTTTTTGAAAATCTGATTTCTCTGACAGAAAATCTGATTTTGCTATTTTTAACGTAAAAATCTTTAATACTGAATCTGATAAAATCTTACTAGTTGGTAAGTATGTAAAAAATATCCAAGCCAAAGATTTTTCAAACCAACTTTCAAAGTGTAATCCTCACAGTATGCAACTCTAGTCTTGTAATGAAATGTATATAGCTTGCAACTGAACTGTATGTCATTTATGTTTTGTTCTAATGAATTTATGCCATTTTTGTTTAACAATAATCCAATATCTTAATGAATCTATGTCAAATTCATCTATCTATCTATCTATCTATCTATCTATCTATCTATCTATCTATCTATCTATCTATCTATCTATCTATCTATCTATCTATCTACCTATCTACCCACCTATCTATCAATCTATCTATCTATGAATTCATCCCACAATATTCAGAGCCAATGTTTTTTGAAAGACACTAATGAAAGTGGGAATGTATGCCAGGCACGCCATCATTTGACTGTCCTGGTTGCGACAGGTAGAAAGATGTTAGGATAGCAATTCTCACTAGAATATAAACTTCCCATTAGCGACAGCCAATCAGGAAGCAAGATTCTTGTTGTTACCATGACACCTGCCATTGCAGCAAATTTTTGTGAAATGGAGCTCTGTTCTCCCCACCCCTTGTGGTTCTTACCTATTTCACAGTGGGAGCCGATATAGCCTGCAGGGCACTGACAGGTGTAACCATTACCATTCTGGTCCAGATTACAGGTGCCTCCATTCTGACAAGGGTCACTCAGACAAAAGTCCACTGCATCATAAAACAAAGAAAAAATTATTATGAAAAAGGCATTTCGGCTCAAAGATTTTCATTGTTAGCATAACATGACATACCATACAGGACATGAGATATTGGGGCAGAAATCGATATTGCGGTAATTTGAATATCTTCCAAAACACATGGTATTACAGACCTTCTTCCTTAACACATAGTATTACAGACCATAATATATCGCACTGCAAGTGTAAACGGTATTATTTGAATATCAGCACTTCAGTCATATCACACACACAAATCATATTGCGGCTTCTGTATTACATCTCTCACAAAAACATCTCTCTTGGTAGTAAACTGCTTCCCATAAAGATTAATTGAACATCACTCCAATAGCAGAAAAAGGTAATATTACCTAAACTTACTGATTATAGATTATCATTAATGATGTAGGGTCAGGATTTGTTTCCTTTTTCTTCATTTTAATTTGTGCCATTTCTTCTAGCTTTTTTTTTAGCTTTCCATGGGAAAAGACATGCACATAATAATCATCTCTAAGTATCATACTTACAATGTAAGGTTGACTATCTGTCAAAAGAGAACTAATGGATAGAGGTATTTTGCAAACATACAAAATGTTCAATCGAATCAGATGATTGCAGTACCCATATATGTGTTATTTCAATTTGGACTAATCTTCTGTATGTATTGGTCCATGTCACAATAAGTGTTGATTGATTGTATGTACAGTATTTTATCTTTCTTTTTTTGGGGGGGGTTTGAGGGCTCCAGCCACAAGCACACAATTGCTTCTTAGGAGTCCTGGGTCCCGTTGCATAAAACTTTTTTAACAACCTTAGAAAATTCTGGTTGGGATTTGCCCAACCTGAATTTTTTAAGGTTGCTAATCTAAGAATGTAAAATCCGTTGCATAAAAACTCTGGTTGGGAGCTTCCAACCGGAATTTTGTGATTTCAACCAGAAAAAAATCCGGTTGGAGTTTTATGCAACGGGCCCCTGGCATGTATTTGTTTCTTTGTAATGACCTGTAGGTTGTATATTGTTTTATATTTTGCCAAATAAATGAAATGAAATGAAATGACTGAATTTTGGTGTGTTTGTAACACAAGTATGCAATTTGATACAAACAAACATCACACAATATTAGGAAAGTTCTGCAACTTTCCCTTCCTCCTTTTAAGAATAAAAATGCACTCCCATAATGCAATGACCATGAATGTTGAAAAGTTGAAAGCTCTACAATTTTTTTTTTTTTTTTTTGACAGTCGATCTTTCTTGAAAATGGCTGTGTGTTGGTGTGTATCTAAATTACAGCAAGGAAATATATTGACATGACTGTCTGTTTGTCTGTCTGTCTCTTTGTTTGTTTGTTTGCTTATTTGTTAGTTTGTACGAAAGTAATAATCTAGTGCACTGATCACAGATTTTCCCTCTTCAAAGCTGTGCTGTGAAAGAACAGAATTGTATCTCTTGACATGTTGAAAACTTTTGATCTGTGCAATCCTGACGGCCCACTCACCAAGTTGGCAGTGCGTCCCTGTGAAGCCGAACGCACACTGACAGGTGTATCCCATTCCGTTTGCCAGGAGGGTACAGGTTGCAGCATTCTGGCACGGATCGCTGAAACAGAAGTCCTCTGGGGGATAGAGTCAGACGAAGATATTAAATAAGTTCCATCATTATCACTGCTCTAAAATTCACAAAACGAGAAACCAAGATGTCAATGAAAACCAGTCATGTCAAACTTTTGCATTCCCTTTTCTTGTCTTTCTTTTCATCTAAACCAATTTTTGTGTTCATTACTGCTCTTACATCATTCTGTTAGTTCATTATTGCTCCTACATATTATGTTTATGTATTACTGATCAATATTTGACATAAAATTCCTTGTCATTATATCTAGTGTTTTTCTTTGTTTGCAAGAAACAGAAAGTTCCATGGAATAACTGAATTCCACCAAAACGTATTATCTGTTTGAATCATTCATGATTACGCTGAAATCCTGACAGCATCAAAGGACCAGTTATTTCACAAATTGACAACCGCAAACACAGCAGTACACACTGCTGAATGTTTACAACATATGATATGAATTATGATTTTACTTTGAAAGAGAAATAATCATTAAGGACAGAGGACCATTATGATAAATTGATAAGATAAAGATTTGAAATCTTGAGTTCCCTTTGAAACACAACCATCTCATGTAAATCAATAGCTGTTGACACCCTTTGGTTTTGAGTTTACATAAACCTATGTATGTATGTTCTTCTTGTACTTCTTACCTATTTCACAGTTGTCCCCAATAAATGGATCAGGACAGTCACATGTGTATCCAGATCCAGAGAGAAGAGAACAGCTGCCGCCATTCTGACAGGGATTGTTGAAACACTCGTCCACTGTACAAAGAACAAAGTAAAAACTTTCTTTTATTAATGGGAATTTGCAAAAGATCACACTGAACTCACATTGTACTGTACATAAACCTTGTATAATGTATCTAGATACAGCCTATTTGTCATTTATTGCTTTGTGAACATCAGAATGCAAGATCAAATTTCTATCTGCTCGGCAACTCTTATCATACCCTGTATGACTTTTAACTAGCACTCCCTAAAAGCACTGATTCTTCAAGGGCACATCTATGGTATGCAGAGATACAGATGGATGAACTACAAAGTATTGTAATCCAGAAGAGATGTCGTAACAGGCCAACAAGTAAGTTTAGAATCAATGGGAATTTATAATGTACTTAGACCATAGCAACAGTCATGATACGATAATTACTATCAATATGAGGGGAAAATGAACACATGCAGATAAAAAGTCCAGAATAAATCACTACTATAGTATGCCTAGAATTACTAGAATTTGCCTAATATACCTCTCCCGCAGTCAGCCTCTGTGAATCCAGGCACACAGGTACAGGTGAAGTCTGTAACGCCGTTGGTCACACTCGATAGAGTGTTACATGTGGCGCCGTTCTTGCAGGGGCCCAAGAAACAGGCATCAGCTGGGAAGGTTGGTATTGAATGACACGTCACAGAAAATATATCATAAATGGAGTTTATCATAATGAAAGCAATATTACACTACAATGACATCAATTATATTTTGTGAATCACTGAAATCACCACTCACTTAAGAAAGAAGAAGGAAATATCCAACTAAAATGGAGGAGAGTGTCAATACAAAGTTCTGAACTAATACACCTAGACCTGGTAGATCATTTAATGGTTAGACTGCAGTCGTGCCAGATTCTGGTTCAAAACTGATTTGGGGAGCATGTGCAAAGAATCTATGTAAAGTGTAGTTGGGTAAGGGTGTCATCTATAATCTAGATTGTGTATGTGAATGGTTTCAAAAAAAAAAGAAAAAGGTGAGAAAATTGTGCATTATATATACAGCACATTTCATTTACATTTAACCACTACCTATTACACTTGTTTTTCTTTCCTAAAGGAAATATGTTTCAAACTTGGGTTTCAAGTTGACACAGTGGCTCTTAAAAACCTATATTCTACTTCTAAAAGCATTTACCAGCATTCTTGTACCTTTGTATAACAATGTTTGTAACAGCATACATATCTCACTTGGGGTAGAATTCGGTTATTTTTTGATATTCTTGTATAATGTTAACGTATCATTTTTTTTTTCGAACAACGTGAACTTGTGTATTATTATCGCCAAAGATTAATTTTGCATTTATACATATATATGTGACCCGCTACAACAAAAAGGTCCTAAAGTCGCGCACGGTCGAAGCCGTGAAAATCGAGTTTGAAGTCGGAGCATCATAATTGGTCAAAACTTACGATTTTCTGATTTTGACATATTATTGGAGTCTGACATGTCTTCTATCATCTGTCGAAATTTTGAGGCAAAATGATGAAAGGAAAGACCAAAAAATAGCGTTTTTCTGGGCCATGTTTTTGGCGTTTCAACCAAGCAGAAACCGGTTCGAAAATTTGGATTGAGCGCCACAGATAGGCTCCGCCCTTAACAACGACCGGAGTGATCTCATTGGTCAGTTTGCTGCTTGCCGCTAACCGAAGCGTGAAGCTCGCACACTGCCAGGTCGACTGGTGCGTGCGGGCGGGGTGCGCTATGCCCAGCCGCTTCTCCTGGCATCCTGGTCACTGATTGGTCGGTGAGGAGACCGCCGACGCTGTGCTTGAATGAGCATTTCGGGGGTTGCTAGGGTTTACCTTCTATTGTCCGTAGGTGAGAATTGACTAGCGTGTCCCTTGATCGCGATTGCGTCGCAAGGAAAACTTTTAGGGCGCTTTTCTCGAAACAGTGATTTCCCATACGTCTCGACATGCTCTCTTTTGAACATCGATATCTCCGCAGCCGATTATTTTCATAAGATGTGTTATATATCAATTTAAAGCAGAACGATTAGGGAATTTTGTCATGCAATTTTCAAGTAATCGACCTCACCCGACTTTAGGATCATTTTGTTGTAGCGGGTCACATATATATAGAGTATTGATATTGTGTTGATGTTACGATGTAAATAGGAATGTCCTTGATTTGTTATTTTGTGTATGTTGAACTGTTATATTTTGTTATTCTGTTGCAGGGCCCCCTAGGATAACAGTGTGTGAACCACTGATGGGGCTACCCTGGGTAAAGAAAACTGAATGAATAAATGAATAAATAAATACATGTACATGTAAATACAATGTATGCTGATATTCAAACATGAAATGTTTCATTTCCTCCCCTGCCCCCCTCCACCTCTCATTAGAGCAGAGCAATGTTGATGGAAGCAGGTCTGCTAGAAGGAAATACCAAATGTTGAATGCATGATAAGAATTAACCCATTGGAGACTAGTCCCGAGTATACTCGGGCAGGTGTCTATGGGAAATGTGTGTTACAGCAAAACTAGCCCATCCTTGATGGGTTAAAAGTGAAGATGCACTCACCCGTTTCACAATGGGTGCCCAGGAACCCAATGGTACAGTCACAGACATAGCCATTACCCTGGAGATTACAAGTGGCTCCATTCTGGCATGGGTCACTGAAACAGTAATCATCTGGAGAAAGAAAAGAAAAGAATGATTTCTGCATCTGTTACATATTTAATTCAGCCTTACAGGGCTATTTTAAAGATATATGACAGAGCTTCACGTCTCTATCATATGCAATCTTTAAGTGACACAAAATCTAAAGATAGAAAAATTTGGCCCTGATCACGTTGCAATAGCTTATAAATTCTACTGTTATTCCACACTGATTCAACTAGATGTGTGCTGCCTTTTTGCCAGGGATAGGTTACAAAGTTATCAATCATCCACATAACGGAAATTGAAATGTTTTCTAGGACTCTAACTTCTCTACATTCATTTAGCAATGAAGGGTATGTAATATTGTCATTACTGTCCTAAACAAGCAAAACAAAACAAAATTACAATGTATTCCCATCTTATCAAAGACATTTATGAAGTTCAGACACTTGCATCATCCCAAGAGTGAAGTGGACTGTTTTAGCTTGACAATGAATTCTTTCAGCCCCTGATAATTGGGCAGTGATTTGGCTCAGTTAGAAGCGTGTTTGCCTTCAGATTCAAAGGACTCGGGGTTTGTTTCCCCAAGCCTCACTGAGCAATGTTGTGTGTAAGCATTCCGTACCCTCTAGTAAGAGGCAAAATACTCTGTCCCTCGGGCACGAGGACATAAAATGGAGGTCCCTTGTGTGAGTTGGCAAGGACTCACACACATACTGAGTAATACAACTGTAGATCCCACATCATTCATTCATCACGGAGTGCAGGGTACCAATTAACCCAGTGAAATGGTAAACACCTACCCACCCACACAAGAAAACGGGCGAAAGATGCCGACCCTTCGTAGCTCAACCCAGGTGACTAGCAATAGTCAGCAAAAGATATTAACAGGGCACACTGTGCCATACGCTTGAATGAACTTTTGATAAATGTAGACGTGCTTCCATACCTATTTCACAGTGGGTGCCAATAAACCCTGGCTCGCATTCACAGGTGTAGCCTGTTGAATCCAGGGTACAATTCGCCCCATTCTGGCATGGATCACTGATGCAAAAGTCCTCTGGACATGGACGAAAGGAAAAGCACAAGAAACATATACCTTGTAGTGAGACAAGCAAAGCATCCAAGAAAATACAGTAATATCTAATATAATTTATACGAATTACAAAAAAAAAATCAAAGTCATGCGATTAAAGTGAGGCACTGTGAATACAGAACAGGCACAGATTTGGTAATCTTAATTGATTCATTTAATCTACACAGCATCCTCAAACAAACCTTGTTAATATATCTAAGCTTACTGATAAAATGATCCTAGGAATGACAACTATATGACTAACCACTGAATCTTCATTAGACTACAAGAGAGCCAACAAGAGGTAATTTCATGTCTGTTGCAACAGCTTTACAAGGACTACTGTATACACCATATATTTAACAAGTCTAAATTTTTGTAGATTGGGACTTTGCGACAATTAAATTTGCGGTTATGGAGAGGTGAACTGAATGGAGAAATGCATATGTGTACATAACATTTATATCAGGATCAGAATCTCTATTTTCGCGTGTCTTTAATTTCACGAATAGCACCTTACTCGCACAATTCGCAAAAAATAAAAACCTTGCAATATATTGGTCCTATACAGTATTAACATCAGCAAGAGTAATGGTTATACTCACCAACTGAACAGTCATCTCCAATGAAGCCAGTAACACAAATGCACTCGTGTCCCACGGGGCTGAGAAGTTGACAGGTGGCTCCATTTTTACATGGCTCTAGGAAGCAGTCATCTCCTGGGAAATTGAAGAGGAAGATGATAGTAAGAAGTAGAAGGAGGGATTGAAGAAGAAGAAGAAGAAGAAGAAGAAGAAGAAGAAGAAGAAGAAGAAGAAGAAGAAGAAGAAGAAGGAGAATACAATGAATTAGGAGAAAAGAACATATTAGTACAAACAAACATAAAACATAGTTACATACTTAAATGATCATGGCTGATTGAAGCCCTGTGATGAACAAACTTTCAATTTCACACAAACAGCTTGTTTGTAATCCATTATGCCTTTGCAGAAATTATCAAACCAGGACAAATACAATAAAACTTCCACAAAGTTCTACAAAGACCAGCCTTCCATTTAATAGGTATAATGGTTGATATGTAATATGTGAAGATGTCCAGGTCTTTGATTCAAAATTGGGGTAAAAAGAAACTGCAAGACATTTAGTGCTCTTTGTAAAAGGTAAAATGTGACTATAATGTGAATATATATTGGGTTATACATGCATACATCAAGTTAAAAAAAAATCCTTCAGGCACTGCATAAATATAAGGAAAGTAATGATATTTTGAGGAGTTGACCTTGACCTTTGACCCATGACCCCAAACTTCCCTAGATAATCACTGCCTATCGGTACATGCATATATATACTAAGTTCCATGAAGATACCTTTAACCATTTGCGATATATGGAGAAAAACATGAAATTTTAACCTTTTTTCACCACAAAATAACCTGTGACCTTTGACCCTTGACCCCGTGACCCTAAAATCCAAACAAAGTATCATCCCCCCAGGATATACCCTCATACCAAGTTTGATGCAAAACCACTTCACGGTTCTTGAGATATCGACAAAAACAAAACGGGACAGACGGACGGACGGATGGACGGACGGACGACCCAAAAACATAATGCCTCCGGCCATTCGTTGGCAGAGGCATAAAAAGAAGAAGAATGATTTGGTGCATGTCTTACTGGTAAATTTTGAAACCATGGCCATCACACAGACTCCTCACTTTCAACTCTGATAACTTTTAAAAAGATGGCACTACTGCTTGTAAAGTTGGTATCAATCATGAATAGAAGGTGCTTAATGAGAGTGGAAAATTTCAGCTTAATCTGATAATCCCTTCTATTCATTGTGGTTGCTACAGAGTTTTACATCCTGTTTTTGTCCCCTTTCACTGCAAAGAGCACAACAAGATGAGATTAACTGCTTGAATAGACTTAAAAGCCTCTTTTCTCAGTGCACACAAACTTTGCCAGAATGCATACTTTCTTTCAATTATAAGGCTAGGAAGGTCCATCTGTATTGATTTATACATTGTACATCATTTTATAGCTTAGATTCTGCTCTTTCAAAATCTGCTCTTAACTAAAAATCCATGACTGGCAACTTTTTGATGATGCAGAGTCACAAATAATGATATCATTGATATATTAGGTGCAAGTCCACATCATTCGTCACGACTGACCAAAAGTGATGTTACCTCTTTCGCAGTTGACGCCCGTAAATTGTGACAGGCAGCTGCACGTGTAGGTTGATGTTCCGTTGATCTCGTTATCGAGGAATGTCATACAGGTCCCGTGGTTGACGCATGGAGAGCTTGAGCACGCATCCACTGATTAAAAAAAGAGAAGACATATATATATAACTTCATTCAAAAAGATATATACAACATTTTTGCCTTGTTAAATTACATTCCGATGCTACTAGTAAAAAAGGTACATGTCCGGTATGTCCCCAAAAATAATTACAACGGGAGCTCCGCAATGATATCTTTAAGAATAGTGAATCAATCTAAATACAAATTAAGGTATGAAACTTTAACTCATTGCCCACATCTTACAGAAAACCCCATTCGATTTGCTTCAGTGGTCAAAGAGAAATGAGGAGTTTTGTACAGGATGTCAGGAATCTCTTCCCTCCAAGTTTTGTCTATTGTATTCACACACGAGAGCATCGAAGTGCTAAACTTGGAAGAATCAGACCCATGACATGCTTTACAACAATCCACATTTCTCTGTGACTGCTTAACCAAATTGAATGGGGTTTTCTGCAAAATAGAGCTAAGATGTCATATTTTAAGACCTTGAAGTAGCATTTAGACAGTTTTAGTATATTGGGTGTTATCAATGCAACAATCTAATTGTACTTTTTTTTTACATACTGTACAGTATATTATATATTAAACATCAAGATGTCTAAGCAAAGAAAACTAGTAATATAAAGTTAGTGAAGCACTCTGAAATCTATTTCCACCTCAGAGTATGATAAAATTCATCTGAGATGCTAACTGGGAGCTATTTTTTTTTTCTCTCTTTTTTTTTTGAGTAACAGGAACAATGTCAGTTTCAACTACAAAGACATAAGAAACACATAATTTGCACTGTACCCTACTACCTACCACAAGTTTTCATCGGTACTTGACAGAGACTCAACATTTACTCCGGCGAAAATTGCTCCAGTCTTATTTTCTCCAAGGACTTTAATAGGGTTAGGGCTAGGGTAGTACATTGTAGGTTTAATTTGCTGTGAGGATAAGGATTCGAGTTAGGATTATGTTTGTGGGTAGAATTAATGCTTGGCTTTTATAGCATACAGATATTTCATGGGAGCAAATGTCACAGGAGTAAATGTCATGAAACTGTGTTTAACATTAGCTGTGATTCATGAAAAACTACTCGGTCAAAGAGATATTGCTGTGTGACTGTACCTATGTCGCAATTGATACCAAGCCAGCCATCGGTACAGGTGCAATCGTAGCCCGGGTTGGTGAGGGCGCACGCCCCTCCGTTCTGGCACGGGTCACTAAGACACGAATCCTCTGTGAGTGAATAAGTTTAGGAGGTCAGCAAATTACCCATCTTTCCAGAGAAACGTTAATCTGTGATAATGACTTCAGAGATCCATCAAACACTGGAGTCAATAACAAAAGTTATTTTGATATCATGGACTTCATCCACCAGAGAAGACATTTATTCATTCATTTATTATTATTACTTCTTTTTCCGGGGGGGGGGGGGGGGGGGGGGGTATGTCATTTGCAACATCATTCATCTTTGGTGAAGGTCACTTTTTTTCTTTTTTTTTGTCATAGATGAATGGGATGTAGATAATTACACACACAAAATGTCAAAGCTTCATAAAGTAGGAAAAAACAGAGGAGTCGGTGCAGAAGAAACTTCTCACTGTGTCTTACCGATTTCACACATATCTCCTGTCCAACCTGCCTCACACGCACAGCTGAAATCTGTCAGTCCAACGTTGGTACAGTTACCCTCATTTTGACATGGATTGGGCAAGCAGACATCATCTATAAAAACAAAATGAAAGAAAAAAAATATGTAAGGTAGAGGGTTAGTGCTCAGCAATCATCATCTGCCACACCAAAATGATGAGTAGTATTCTACAGGGTCTTGTGTGTTTAGACCCTCTGAGAACTGCCGGAGGAATGGGTTAACACTGGTCTCCGGGAGGGTCTTGCTCTTACTCTTACCCCAGCATTTATAGTTATAGGTATCTATTTATACCCACTGAGACGAAAGGGTCAATGTGGGCAAAACATTCTTGTCCAGAGATGAACATACAGAGCGAGATTTGAACCCCAGTCCTTCTGTTTATCAAAACATCCAGTGCCCCATTCACTATTCCACAGTGCTCCCACAATACCACATTAATACAAGTAGCTGTGCTTACCTGCTTGACAAAGTGTTCCCAGCCAGCCAACTGGACACGTGCAGGAGAAGTCGGTGTCCCCCACATAGTTACAGGTGGCCCCATTCTGGCACTGTGTGTTGAAGCACAGGTCCACTGCAGACCAAAGACAGATTAAATTGCAAGTCAATGCTGGTATACCAAAATTGATGTGCCAGTCACTGGATGTATAGAAACAGTTGAGGCTTACAAGCATGTACGTGCATTGACATTCTATATATGAAATGTCTGAAATAGATATGAATGTCTGTCTGTTTGAATGAAAGTATTCATGTAGGGATGAATATCTTATGTGCATGTGCATGTACCCATATATGTATATTCAATACATATGTAGATGACCTGTAATTACCAAAATAATGTAAAAAAATATCTGAACATACAGTGTACCAAATTTGGGGCTTTCTTCTTCTTCTTTTGCTCTTAAAAAAAGTTAAAAATATACACATGAATGTGCAAGTTTTATTCCATTGACAAGGATAACAATATGCTGCATTATAGAATTGATCACTACATCTTACAGGCATAATTTACAATTTGCAGATGAAACAAAAACCCAGTATTAGTACTTTAAAATAGTTCTAAAATGTGAGTTAGAGATAGAATCAACCACTGTAAGAATTTGAATTGGTCAAAACAAGTTAAGTATTGTTAAATATACAAAAAGTGAACAATAGAATAATATAATAAAAATGTTTCTACACTAAACCTTCTACAGTTACGATTATTGAGAAAAATACAGATATATCCTTATATTTTAGGCTTTCATAGTAAAAATCTTATATGATAGGATGTTTTGCGACACAACAGACCTACACATATGCATTAAATATCATATCTTGAAAAATGTTCAAATCACTGTTCCCAAAGATAAACTGGACCTTTGATAGGGAATACAAAAGTAACATAAACCTCTATGACAAAATCTTACCAATTTCACAGTCTGTGCCCCTCCATCCATCAGCACAGGAGCAGGTGTAATTGTTACTCATTTCAATGTACTGACAGGTTGCTCCATTCAGGCAGGGGTTGTCGAGGATACAGGGGTCCTCTGTGAAGTACATGAGAAAAATTGAAAATCATTCAAGAGCAATTCCTCTTCCACTCCCTCCACCATCACTATCAAATATATCTTTGTCTTTCTCTGGGCATCTTCAAGCATTTTACTAGCAAACTGAATCATACTGTACCACGCGAAACTGGGAGCGTTCAAGCCCTCTGAGGAGATACGTTGCAGCATACCTCATGAGCTACAGTGTATTTCTGGACCCACGTCAGAGGGGTCATAAGTTATGTAGCAACACCTTGCCTGCTTTACACATTACATACAGATGTCAACAATAAAAAGAGAATAAAAACTTGGTATTATGACGTAGTGTATGGTATGCATATTCTTCTCATTTCAGCATTTAGGGTGATACAAAGTGTTTGAGCCTTCTCTAGTACAGAACCGTATGGTGAGGTACACATCCTCTCATTTGCTTTCTTTATCACATTCTCTTTTAATTTTTTTTTTTTTTTTCCATTCTGTGGAGAAAAGCGATTAGGCACACAGTATATGCTTTCATGAAAGCACTTGATAACATTTCCTAACACCTGTCTGGACTTGCTGAACAGTGAAAAAGTATGGACTGGTATAAGATTACTATTGTAGTGATAACAAACAAAGAGACAGGTTGAGGAGTACATGTACTGTAAAAGTGGATATTTTTGCACATCTAATTTTTCGCGCTTGGCCGGGTAAGAAGAGTTTCGCTGGTTTTAATTCCGCGGAATCAAGACAACAACTACTGGAACATACAGCACGCAAAAATATTCGCGTGCTTTTATTTTCATGCTAGCTCTTGGTTGCTCGAAATGTGTGAAAATTTCAACACCGCGAAAATTTCCACTTTTATAGTAGTTGTATTTTTTATAGAAAGGGGGTAGACAGAGATACACATATATATTGATATTGTTCTCAAGAACAGGCAGTTTAGAGGATAAAGATGAAGTTCTGGTAGACAGAAATAGACAAAAGACACAGAAATACACAGACCCAGACGGTCAGAAGGTGAAAACCGTGCACAGACTACAAATTACTGTGCATTTCAATGGAACTTATTACTTTTAAAGGGAAAGAGAAACTAAGTACAGCATATGCTCAATAAACACATGGTTTCATCATAATTCCCTACAGCCTCAGGGATGCAGGTAGATATTAAAAAAAAATGTAAGTGATCACAGGGCTGCAGTATATATGTGACTCTGCATCACAAAACAAACGAAAACTCACCAGACAAGGATTTTTAGTTGAAGACAGATTCTTAAAGAGCAGACTCTAAGCTTTAAAATGATGTGTAACTCATATCACATGGACTCCCCTAACCTATCTAAATACTAGAAAGAAAGTGCTTACTCTGGGAAAGTGAGAACTGAGAAAAGAGGCTCTGAAGTACAGGGTCTATTCAAGCGCTTAATAATCTTTACCAAGCCATGCTAGCTGTGCAATGAAAGGGACAAAACACAGGATGTAAACCACTGGAGCAACAACAATGAAGGGATTATCAGATTAAGTTCTATTAACACATTCTACCCATGATTAATCCCAACTTTCAAAGCAGTAGAGTTATCCTTTCGAAAGTTATTAGACCTGAGAGTGAAGAGTGTGTATTGTAAAAGGATTTCAAGAAATGAAAAGGGGACAATAAGTCATACCTGATCATTCTATTCTCCTCCAAAAATGGGTGTAGAAAAACTGCTGAAAACACACTTTCCCATTCATGTTATGATCTCAAACTAAAGAATAATGTAGAAGAAGGATAGCTCTTTCAGAAAATCTGAAAAACTCAAAGTTGACTCAGTTGTCCCATTTCGTTTTGTGATGCACAGTCACTTATATAAAAGAATTAAGCCACAATGTTAACCAAAGAATACAAACTACATGTATCAATGATCACTTGTGCCATGTATTTACCAAATTCACACACTTCTCCAGAGTAGCCATCGGCACAGGTGCATGTAAAATTACTCCCATCTACTTCACATGTTCCTTCATTCATGCAGGGCTGGCTGTTACAGGTATTAACTGCAAGAGAAACACAAGATAGTATGATATTGATTTTGATCAACGTAGGTGTACATACATTTTCCGCAGTAACAGAAATAATAAACAGTAGGTACTCTATATACTACACATATTACAAAATGATGTTTGCACTGTATCACTGAAAAATATCAAGTTGCATGGACTTTGCCTTTTAAAGTATTTTTTAATCATCAGTACTACTTTTGTTGATCACGACAGAAAGAATATTTAGTCATTTTCTTTTTTTTTCTCAATTATTCTTTATAAGATTCAGAAATTACAGTAAAACATGACATTTTTGTGGAATGAAATTCTCGCGAGTTGCCTCTGATATTCAACGCATTTTAATTTTGCAAATCTTGGCACTTGCGAAATTCACAAAATGAAAATATACGCAAATATTCCTTATTTTACAGTACATTTCAATTTATTTCCAGTGAACTTAATAGACCGACAAACTTTCCTATCACTGTTGAATTTAATCCAATGTCATGTACAATTGTATTGACACCTATTAGACTTTGGCAACTGGTTCAAAACTGAATGGGAAAAACAAGAAAAAATATATACTAGATATGAAAGCATTGCAGGACAGTGCTCAAAAAGGCAGACACAGCACAGAATGTGTTCACTTGGAAAGCAAGCATTTTCTCCTTTTTTCTTTCTTTTTTTTTTTTCCTTTCATATGCAAAAGCCAAGAAGAGAAAGGATACACAGGGTAGTAATAGTGAAGGTGCCAACAGGGAATGCACAAGAGGTATACATCGGCAAATGAGATAAGAACATGAAAGAGACAATGCAAAAACAAAACCCCACCCAGGGTACTGCATGACTAAATCACAACAACCATGATACCTTTAACCACATACACATGTAGCAAACCCAAGCCTGCTCAAAGCAATGTAGAAATGCAAGTTAGAAAGAAAGGGCACTAGAATCACAGAGAAACTATTTACTAATGCATGGGTATCATCACAATACTTATGCAGTGCTGAATATTTGGTGGGGGGGGGGGGGTAAAGCTGGTACATTTGTAGTCTCTCTGGTCACGACCTTTGCTGCTACAGAAGGAAAACATGTTTAGCAATCATGTCAAAGCTTGTCACATTTTGTTTTTGTTTTCTGTCTGGATGAGGCCCTCTTTCTTGACAGGCTAACGAAAGAATTTGCAATGAGAGATGGAAAACAAATTGATTTGGGGTGAAAATAATTATGTCAACAGCTCAGTAATCTGCCATCATGAAATACATGCACAAAGTGGCCACATTCTTGCTCTGCTGAAACATAACAAAATGTTGGTGGTTAGTTTCCTGCTCATTATGAAGTCTCTGAAACCCGAGTCCTGTTTTGTGTCTGAAAAATTAAATAAAACACAGCTAAGTAGTATCATTGTCATGCATCACTACTTTCAATTCTGCCAGACCTTCATTTTGTTGGACTTTTCAAATACTAATGAATGTTATGTTGCCCTCAATAAATGATCTTCATAGAGACTGTCATCAATAGATACAATGATATCTAATGGTTTACCACCTGAAGATATTGATTTACAACATCTCCTGAATAATTTTTAATACTGATTACCAATACTGAAGATAGAAATAGTTTTGTAAAGTAGGTCATAAGAAACCATAGAGATCAGCAGTACTAGCTTGCACATAGATTATGTTAATTTCATATTTTCCTGTTATTATTTGATATTTTAACTATAGAAAACATTGTCATCTCTAATGGGACTAATAAAGGACCTTTTAACAACATTCATGGAACGTGTTTCAAGTGAAAATCATTTGACACATCAGCTGATTTTGATGAACAGTGTAACAACAAACAGACAGACAGAATCACAGAAAATTTCTGTCCTACCAAATGTGTGAATTCAATTTGAAAAATATTATTTGAAATTACTAAGTTTTGCATTTCAAAGCAGCAGGTATACTGGTGATAGAACCTACAATACATGTAGTATGGTAAAAATATAAATTGAATGAGATATTTATATAATTCCTATGAAGTATCTCACCCACCAGCACACAGATCTCGGACATATTTTCTGTTATAGAATCGAAACTAAACAGCAGGAGTCATAGCCATTACAGTATAGCACTGTGATTACAAAAATGTAGCAGAAGCAACTTTAAGAACAGTGTTTGAATGCATAGAACACTGTTACCAGGCATTTGATTAACAAAATCATGGTTCACAGTAAATATTATTGCAATCACTGTCATATATGTTCATTGTCATCATTATCTTTATCATCATTATGATATCTAAGTACCTGTCGGCATATTTTGTACAGGTATGATTTTGTCATCACATACCTCATAACTTTGAATGTACATGAACATTTAATATTTGATTTTGTCTTTGTTTTTTTCATTGACTGGCTTCAGATCAGAGTATGATACTACATGATACAATATAATTCTTGCATCTTGGACACATGGGAATAAATAGTATGAACTCTGGAAAATTCTGGGGAAAAAAAAAAGTATGAGCAAACAAAATGTACTACCATGGTAAGTAAGACTGGGGAACAAAGTGTATCGATGATAGATGTACCAAGGACGGTAACCATTCTTCTGCCCTGCTTACCATCTGAACACGTTCTTCCAACCCAATCCCCTGCACATGTGCAGGTGAAGTTTGCAGCTTGATCGTTTGAACAGGTGCCTCCATTATCACAGGGTTGAATGATCAGACAATAGTCAATAACTACAAAGACAAATGAGAACAAGTGACAAATATTTAATTTAATGGTAATAAAAAAAAAATACTGGAAAACAGGTTTTCACCTGCATATATAGCATTAACTGCATGAAAATCATTTTCATAAATGTCTGCAGTGTAAATAATGATCAACATGAATGATTACAGAATTTCTAACTTCATTTTTCAAAGAAATTGTACTGATTAAAGAAAGAGGCTGTAGTCCACACAAAAGGAAGCTTCCAAGACAAAATTACGAATCACAGTATACTCAATAAAAGAAAAAAAACTTCATACTTAATTTAAAATATTTTTGTGACTCAGTCAGGAAGGAGTAAGAAACAGTTAAATCTGTCCAATGTATGGCTTTCATAACATAAAATTGATAGTCTGTAATTTGCAGATGGTTATTAACTATTATACATTAAAAATGAAGGAAAACAATAAAAAATGTTTTCTTCTACGGCACAACTGAATTCAAGGTGCACGTCATTTACCTGTTTCACAGCTGGTTCCGCCATAGCCGTCTGCACAGTCACAGACGTAGGAACTGGTAAAACCGGTGCAACCGAGGGCGCCATTTAGGCAGGGTGATGAGAGACAGGGATCAGCTGCAAAGTTTGCCAGTTTGGGAAGGAAGTTCACATGCTTCAATGTCATGGACTTTGTGGAATCTCGTCATTCCTGCTTTTACATTGTACATGGGCTTTCAGTGATATAAATCCAGACTACATTTGTATTGCAAGAATTGCCTTCACGGACAAAATGGGTTTAATGTTGAGGACATATTAGTATTTGGCATGCAAGTGAAAATTAGCACTTCAATACATTTGTCAGAATTTCACTCATTTTTAGATTTCAATTAGTTTTATACCATCTGCCAAATATCAAATGTCAACAAGCATGTTACATGTAAATGTTATACATGTTGATATGTGAATTGTTGGTAAGGAATGACTGGTTAGTTTTCAGTGGTAGTTAAATGATAGACTTGTATGTGAGAACTGACGACAGAAACCTCACACATATCTGATGTAAGATTGGTCACAAAATAAAATCTATTCAATATATCTCTGTGAGGCACAGCTAAGGATGCAGAAGACAAGAAAAAAAAAATGATTGTCTATTATGTTTATGTTTCACCACGGAAATATGAAAAGAAAATGACATGAAATGTTCTCTCTGCCTGTGGAAAAAAAGGGTAAGTGGGAACTGAGTACGAATGTTTTAAATGCAATGAAAACATACATTTACAAAATGGAATTTCACTGGCATAAACATACACAAGACATTCCAGGTGATGTAAACGAAAGACTTCAAAATGTATGTACGAATGAATATAGAGTGAAGAAATAGGATTCCAGAATCAAAGCTTCCATTGCTTGTCCTGTCTGCAGAAAATGGAAAATGTACAGCATGGGTGTATTTGGTGGTGCATAGGACTGGAAAGTAAAAGGAGACAAATGATATGGAATAGATGAAAATTTTATCAATCTCTACAGTAGAAACACTTGTAATTAATAAAATATTAAATGCTGGCAGTGAGGTGTGTCAGTTACTGTTTACTGCTGGATTCCTGCAAAATGAAACAAATGGGGAGAACAGAAGAAAAAATGATGACTGATTCACAGAAATAGATGGTAGAACTACCAGATGGTGAACTAAGTCACAAAAGAAAACACAGATACTGTATACTGTATGGAGAATGTATGGGATTATATACATTGGAGGGTTCCAGAGATAAATTACAATGAGAACAAACAGCTGCAACTAAAGATATGGATGTGTGAAAAGAGTGACTTCAGCATTCCTGTACAAAATGGAGATATCTGCACTGTAACTGTAAACATGCTGGTTAAGAAAAATGAAATAATTTCAATTCACAGAATGTAGAAGAACTAGAGGATTAAGCCATAGCAACACCAAATATGTCTGATTTAAAAAAAAAAAAGAAGATAAAAAAACACCCATCTTAGAAAAAAATTTCCTTTCTAAGAAAATAACAGCTTACATTTTGAGGGGGGAAAACAACAACCATGATTCTCGCCATGATAAACTATTTCAGTCTACAGACACAGGTACATTCGTAAGCTTAGTGTGAAAGAAAACTTCCCCTTCATGAAAACAGAACAAAACAGCAAGTCCTTTCTCAACCAAAGCCAAAGAGAGAGAGAAAAAAAAAAGAAAAAAAAAGTGGAAAAAAGAAAAGCAACCTCAAACAATAAGCCTGCAGAGAGGATAGAGAGGTGAATAACCACGACAAAGTTTTGCTGCAAATGAAGCCCTTTTTTTATTCAATCCCTCAAAATGTTCTGCAGATATGCTTTGTGCAACACCCAGGAAGTACGAGGTTTTTGAAAAGCAAATAAAGAGAACAAAAACAGGACAGAGCAGCAACAGATGCGATGGAAAAAAAAAATTGACAATCACAACAGCACCATCAGAGCAAGATGTGCAAGCAGATTTGCATTCAATATCTGAAATGCCAGATGGATCTAAATGCTACATGGAACAGCGGTGATTCATTCAGAGTGGGTTTCAGAGAAGACTAGCAATACTGTGATGACTTAGAGTGATTTCCAGTGGACTATTGCCCGGTGCATAGCATACTATCTCCTGCAGGAGAGCTTTACCGATTTCACAAGTGTCACCGATGAATTCTGATGGGCAGCCGCACGAGAAGCCGTTTTGGCTGCCAAAACAAGTTCCTCCATTAGCACAAGGCACACTATTGCAGGGGTCAGCTGAAAAACAAAATCAAGTGTTGTGTGTACCTCTAAGAAATGATGTATTAGTTCAGTCAATATAACAATATGCTGTTGTTCTTTGAACTGTTAAATATCATCAATGGTTTAGTGATGTAATGAAACAATGCATGTACATGTATTAGAAACATACAACAATATGAAATTACAGAGATCAATATCAAAATGTAATTTTTCATTTGTATTTTGTATTTTCAAAAAAAAAAATCTCTGACATCTTTTGGTTAGCTAATCTATCATGTGTACAAGTGAGAACTATAAACTGTACTGTATGTAACATGTCTAAACATAGCCCATTTCAAGTCTACAGTGGTCATACAAGTACAAGTGTAATCTACAATGATAATAACAATCACTATCTTTTTCTCCCTTTTTTTTTGTTTTTTTTAAAGCAAAGTTGAACCATATCATAACTTGTGGTTGAACCATGAATGTAGGAGCAAGTACAGTTCGACCTCGATTATCCGGCCATGTCGGGACCGGCGCTCATCCGGATAAGCGAATTGGCCGGATATGGGAGACACAATGTTAATGTATAGAGCTGCCATCCAAGCTGCCGTCCCAGTGCACTGGCAGCTAGGCAGGTAGCGTACCCTGCAACGGTGGTGTAATCTATGCTACCCTGCGCAAAATTGTAGTCCCTTCTTCACAAAAATAAAGTATATCTTTATGTGAAAATCATACATGTTTTACCTCATTAGATATTGAGAAACCTATCATGCACATCTTATGAAATTAGTGAAATAGATCCATGAAAGTCACCGTTTTCCTCAATTTTTGGATGAAAAAAAAAAGGTCCTTCACTGCGTGAACGCATCTGGATAATAGAGATTTCGGGAGAAAAGGAGGCCGGATAATTGAGGTCGAACTGTACACTCTTGAAAAGACTTGTTATGTAATATTGACATTATTTTCACTTAAAAACAAAAAGAAAATAGAGTCAATGGTGCGTGAACCACATCTCCAAAGAGCGTGCAGTATTATGAGAAAAGTAAAATTACAATTATGTTAATGAGGGAAGTTCATACCGACATCACACAGTTCGCCAATCCATCCAGAACTGCATTCACAGTAGTAGCTAGTGTCATTATTGTGACACGTACCATTCTCAGAACATGGATTACTTTCACACGGGTTAGCTGTAACAGCAAACAGTGGTGCAGAATTTAGTGAGTCACACTGCAATTACAACAGTCTCTTCCCCTTTTTTCTGTCATGCAAATTAGAGTGAACATGCATGCTTAAATTTCTCTGTGCAGTATTATCTTTCTAATTTAATCTCACTTGTCAATCCGTGAATTCAAGACCTCTCATGCACCAAGTATTAAGGTTTTGAGTATGGTCAGTCCTATACGGTAGTTTCACATCTTGATTGCTTTTATAGCAGAGTATAACATGCAGGTTAAGGGGTACTCATCATTCTTATGAGTTCTTAGAAAACATTCTTGCAAAATGTACTATGTCAAGTCTTTATACAATTGCACATAAAGTCTGTTTTCAACTCATACACCTACTGTACACGTAACATCTCACACATACATAGCAATTATTTATAATGTCAGATTAAGTTACCTGATTTATGCAGTTACATGTACAAACGTTGTACTGCAAGTTCATTGAATAACTAGAGGTCAAGGCCAAACTATTCATCCTATACTATTAAAAATGAAGCAGGTCTTAGTACAGTGTATCTGTGCTGTGAATCATAACAAAACAAACAAAAATGTGCATAATTACGTATGTCACACTGCAAGCCATCCCATCCGACGTCACAAGTACACACGTATGTGTTTTCAAAAGTCTGGCAAATGCCATTGGAGTTGCATGGTGAACTAAGGCAAGGATCCACTGCATAAAAACGTGACAGTGTTAAGATGAGATCACAAGTAACGACAGAGTCTGAGGCTAATTTCTTAATCTATCTCATTTTCTTTGTTTTTCATGTTATAATAATATTTATCCTAAATTGGATCAGTACATATCTTACAGTGACCACACTATTTCAAAGCTATTCAAAAGCCTCATTCACATCAAGCCTTGTGTAAAGCCATCGTATTATTTGGACAAATTGGTAAATTGGTAACTTACAGACAAAGGAGTGCGATTACTTAACAATTGTCTCCTAATTCTGCTTACAGAACTTGGGATATGATTTTAAAGTAAATCATTTTTCTTTCTTGGATTTTTCTTTCTTTTTGAAGAATGAAGCAGAAGGAAATAACATTCATGCAGCTCTCAGTGTTAAACAGCTCATCTTCTAACACCTTAAAACAGCCATGTTACCTTATCAAACTGAAGTTCAACCAAAAGTTGAAGAGGATAACATGAGCGAAAACAATTCTGACAAAGCTACATTGTAAAATACATCTGTTTCTTTTCTTTTTTTGAAGTGATAACTCTCACTGTTATTTGATTTCCAAGTACATGTACATTGCTTGAGTAGATTAGAATTGACATAATTTTTCAAGAAATCTAACGAGTCATTTACAATCATGTACACGCTACAAAGTGTAATCACCTAGCAAGGTCCATGTATAAACATGGAAAGAAAGACTTACCTATGTTGCAAGTTGACCCAACCCACCCAGCTGCACATTCACAGGCGTAATCTAATCCTCCATTGGTGTCTATACAGGTTCCTCCATTAAGACAGGGATCTGCATTGCATTGTCCTTGAAAAACAAAAGTGAACATTGGAAAGACACATTTTGTGTACATCCACTTTCATCATCTCATGTGTATTAAACCTCCGGGAAGTAGGATATCGACTGTGATAGGCATGATACGAAACTGAGATCAATGACACAATTCAGCTAGAACGTGTATTGTAATATTGGTTTGAACACACTCACACACAAAAGAGTCCTGTCTAAATGAATTTCCGGCTATGATAGGCCTACATCCATTACCGGTAATCTTACGTAAATTGGTTAAAATTTCAGCCAATGGTGCTTAATTGAAAATGATCAGAAAATATTTTAGCTGTTTTTATTCATGAGCTGCAGTTCATCACTGACTGTTTGTTTACATGTTTGGTGAATATTTTTTAACTTCAGCCAACACAAAAAAGAAGAGATTCTAAAGGAATGTACCGGTATACACCCTTCAGGCAAGGGATGAGGTTTCAACTTTCTTATCGCCAGAAAGTTCTAATCGGTTTAAATTGAGATGGCAAAATCGGCAGGAGTCATTCGTGTTTGGTGACCTCTGAAGCATTACAGCTTGCAAGTGCATTTACTATAAACCATGTTTGTATTGGGTTTTGTTCTGATGTGTTTGTGTTGAAGCTCACCAAGGCATTCTTTATAAGTTCTCATTGTTATCCAATGCACAAAATCCTTAGTTTAAAGGGACCGTACAGTTTTGGTTGACACCTAATTTCAGGTTTCTAACATTTTTTGGTGAGATAATGAGAAACCTCTTATGAAATGTGAAAGAGCATGTAAATCTATGAGGAATTCAACGATTTGACAAAAATTGGTCTTGAAATGGCTGAGATATAAAAAAAGAGCGATTCTAATAAAGTTTGGGACCCACACTTTATTACGATCGCTTTGCTTTACTTTGTTTTTGGAGGTTTCTGTCATCTTGGTAACTCGCAAAATGTAAAAAGCCCAATTCTCATCTCCAACAATACTGTACCATCCCTTTAATATAATACATGGCAAGGGGACAGCTCTAGGACAGTGAGCACCAAAAGGTGGAGCTGTGCGCAATTATTATCATTAACTAGGTTTGTAAACACATGCCAAGATTCATAATAGAATGCTTACCTAGTTCACAGTTGGTTCCACTCCAGCCAGTACAAGAACATGTGTAAAATGTTGGGTTGGTGAAACTGTTGCAAACACCACCATTTTGACAGGGATCGCTCACACAGGCATCACCTTTATCAAGTCATCAAAGAAATGCAGAAAAATATAGTTAATTGTGATTTTAGTGGTAACATAATTTTGACTCACAGCAGGAATGCTTGCAGTTGCACATTATGTACATAGAACTTCTACACACATACCAGCAGAGGGGGAGGGGGGGGGGGAGGGGCAACGAGCACACGCCCCATCTTTATCTTTTGTTAAAGCGAAAGAAATAAAAAGAAAAAAATTAATTTGGTAAAGACGCCCTTTATGGAATTCCTGGATCCATCCCTGTGTAGGATAGCATCCCCAGTATTTGGTCACTTAAGCTTTTTTGCAATATTTTTCAAACTAAAATAATACATACATACATCATATCTACAGCAACGTATGTGAAATATATCAAATTTCTTTAATCTCAACTTTCATTTCGTTAAATATCTCACAGAATTGCACAAAATCGCGAAATATTTCACCTTGAAAATTCCCCAGTATACGGTCATCGGCTCCAGTATTCGGTCACGCGATGTGCGCGTTCAAAGTCAATGCGTGTTCAAGGCAGCTGAAAAACGCGCACGCGCGCTACCTTGTTGGCGCAAAATTGCATCGGGGAAGTTGCGGCGACTGTTGGTGACCGAATACTGGGGCCTCGGCACTTGCATTCAACCCTTGTACATTGGGACACTGTATCGGCACGTACGGACATTTTGTTTTTCTTTTGCGTTTTTGAGGATACCATCACACTCCAAGCTTGCGATAAATGAAAAATCCCGCGAGAGAACGGCGTACTTCTTGATTTTTAGCGCTTTTTCGGTGACCCGTACTCTTAAAACTGGGCCTTATCCGCGCGCGCTTTTGGAAAGTAGCGCCGATTCTGCACTTTTGACGGTAGAATTTGGGATTTTGGATGGATTTTTGGAGGGGGCTAAGGGAGTTTCCTGTTGTGAATGAGTGTGCAAGTATGTGAATTAGTGTGATTTGCATGTGTTGTGACAGTCGAACTTACTGGCTGGTGACTAGTGATAAAGGATACCGGTGCCTGACCGAATACTGGTGCCCTTACCCTACTCAGAAATCTGACAGCATTATAAGCTTAAAAAAACAAGAATGCTTTGGTCATTTGTTAGTACTCACTTTAATACACTTTTAAACATTGTTCCTTCAATGCACTATCAAAATAAAGTTTATCGAAAAGAAATTAAACAATGACAATGATTATCAAGACCCCAAGAGCTGCATTTCAATTGCACATAGTAAGTAGACCATTCTAGGTCTATATGTTTGTTTGTTTTTTGTGACAATCGAATCACAGTCAAGTTTCTTTTATTGACCATCAAATTAATGATGACATAATTTAGGGTCAGGAGGGGCCCATGCACGTGTGTGCTGCAACAAAACACAAACAGTCACACACAGCAGTGCACAGACACTGATCTGAAACAAAATTCAAATTCGTAGTATCGTACATTAAATTCTATGTCATATCGACTAGGATCTCATTCCGACAAGTTCACCACTATCACTAGACTGATGGTACCGGTATCTGTCTCTTCACGGTGGGCTTCTTATCCGACCGACGTTGGGACGTCGATCATGACGATGTACCACGCTGGTTGTGCAGCCCCGGACAGATACCATCGGTCTACTAGATTATCCATCTAGAGTAGACCTAACTGCGACCAGCAGCCCCAACGTACAACGTACAGCCGCAGAGCGGCAGGTCTCCGGGGCTAGAGTAGACCATAGTTCTCCACCTGATCTACTGTAAAAGCTTCAGCGTGGTCCTTTGGAGTGGTTGCACTGATAAGCCTTGCAGCTCTACGAACCTACTGAGGGGGTTTGCGGAGCCAGAGACCATGGTACGGTGTATCTTTTGCAGTGGTGCAACATCCCCCAAACTACACAAAGGGTACACTACTGATTTGACTGAGGCTTTGGACTACAGTATCAAGTATATACATCACACAATATTGAATGTATGGGACTACACCTGACGGGGATCTATTGACATAAAATTACATTTATAATCATTCCGCTGAGTCAAAACGCATAATGATAAGGTTAAAGTATATCCAATTAATATTTCACGAAGCTCAAGAACTTACATCATTAAGACAGGGTACACGTACGTACAGTTACACAATGTACCATAAACATCAGAAGTTGCGAGGCCGAGCCGAGTCGCATGCAGACGAAACAAACGTGTAATCAGAGCTAGCCATGCCCGCTGCCCGGCCGCGATTTTTTTTTCCGTAACCCTAACGCGTCGAAATTGCCAATTGTGGCACTTGAGCAAAGACTATCAGTGTACTACTACAGTTGGTTGCGATACTTGTGTTGCTTTCTTGTATACAGTACATGGTCGTCTGCTAACCACAGATAGAGGGGTATCATTCTGTGCGGCTGGATAGAAATAGAAACGGGGGAGGTATCCTTTTATATATTAAGGAAAATGTTCACTTTAATATCAGGAATGATTTATTTGTAGAAGGTTTAGAACTGATGTGCATAGAAATAAGTCCAACAAAACAGAAGCCGTTTTTTGTTGTATACTGGTATAAACCACCTGATTCATCTGTTGCAGTTTTTGAAAATGTAGAAACTCTGCTTCAGTCCTTGGAATCTACAGGAAATGATGTTATCTTATTTGGAGATTTTAACTGCGATTTCTTTAAAGCTGCACCTTCTTGTCATACTAGGAGACTGAAATGTTTAGCCCAAGATTTTGATTTAACACAATATGTAGATAAGCCAACCAGGGTGACCTCAACAACTGCAACTTTAATTGATGTGTTATTTGCTTCGAATGACAAAGTAACATATTGTGATGTTATTCCCCTGTCATTAAGTGACCACTTTATGGTGGTTTGCTCTCTAGGTAAAATTAAGGTACCTTTTAGCCAACATAAATACGTCAATTGCCGTAATGTGAAAAAGATTGATTTAAACAAATTCAAGACTGATCTGAGTCAAGTAAAATGGGACGATGTTTTGAATGAATCTGATCCTATTAATGCTTTTGATGTATGGTTTAGCAAATTCAATGCTGTGTTAAATAAGCATGCCCCATTGAGAAAGAAAAGAGTTAGACAAAAAGAAACACCCTGGATGAATGCTGATATCTTAAACAAGATTCAAGAAAGGAATGCTGTGAAGAAAAAAGCAATTGCATCCAAATCTGAAGATGATTGGAAATTGTACAAAAAAATGAGAAATTGTGTCACGGATGCGGTACGAAAAGCAAAACGTTTGTATGTATCAGAAAACATTTCGTCTAGTAAAGGAAATTCGAATGCAATGTGGAAATCCATAAGACGTATCTTACCAAAGAAAGTTCATGCAAGCTCTATTCAAAAATTAATCATTGATGGAAATGAAATCACAGGTTTAACAAACATAGCATCAAGTCTCAACAATCATTTTGTCAGTTTAGCTACGAAATATAAGGAAAGTAGAAAATTTGGCAACAACATGAAGAAATACTTGTCCCGGGTTAAATCGACGTTTTGCTTTAAGGAAATATCACAAGACGATGTTAACAAGTGTGTGAATGGTATTCCTAGAAACAAAGCGACTGGTCTGGACGAGATCCCAACTGGTATTTTGAAAGATTCAATAGAGTACATTGTCGAACCTATCACCCATATCATCAACCTGTCGCTGAAAGCAGGCAAAATCCCAAATATTTGGAAACGAGCTCGTGTCACCCCATTACATAAAGGTGGAGATACCTCAAACCCATCTAATTACAGACCGATCTCCGTTCTACCTGTTCTCTCTAAAGTTATGGAGAAAGTTGTTTTCAATCAAGTATATGCTTATCTCTCTGAGAATAACCTCCTAAATAAACATCAGCACGGATTTCGTCCAGGCCATTCCACTCAAACTGCACTTCTTTCATTGACCGATGACATTTCGAAATATGTGGATAAAGGTTATGTCGTAGCGATTGTCACACTCGATTTACAAAAGGCGTTTGACCTGATATCCTTTGACATACTCTTAGAAAAGTTGACTTTCTTTGGATTTGACTCCACTGTTGTGAATTGGTTCGAAAATTATTTTTATAAAAGAGAGCAACTGACTGTGCTAAATGGCAATAGCTCTACCAGCCAAGCAGTTCTCAGTGGAGTGCCCCAGGGCAGCATTCTCGGGCCGTTGTTGTTTATCCTTACGCTAAATGACATATATAAATCTGTTAAGAATTGTTCCCTTTCACTCTACGCGGACGACACTTGTTTATATTTTGCCGCGAAAGACCCAAGAGTATTAGAAAAGGTTATGAATGATGATTTAAAGTCGATGTCAAAATGGTTCTTAGATAATCATTTCCTCCTTAATATAGAAAAATGTCATTTTATGTTGGTCGGTTCAAAGGGATTGTTACGCAAGTTTGAAAATGTACATCTTTCCATTCAAAACAGTAAATTGCAAAGAGTTTCCAAGTGCAAATATCTTGGCGTTATCCTTGACAGCAGTTTAACGTGGACACCCCAAATAGAAGAAGTGAAGAAAAAGACTTTGAAAACGTTTCACGCGGTAAAACGTGTCCGTCAATACCTCGACCAGACAACCTCATTGATACTTTACCAAACATTGATTCAGCCACAGCTGGACTATTGTAGTATGGTTTGGATGAATGGTCATGTTTCCCAACTTGCAAAGCTTCAAACTTTACAAAACAGGTGTCTCCGCTTAATCCTGGGAGTTGATGGTCGCTTCAATAGAGAAGCTCTGTATAATACCACCGATGTTAAACCATTGAAAAATCGACGGGAGATTCAGGCTTTGACAATCATCTTTAAATTGCTCCATAACCTCGCCCCTGATTCACTGTCTTCCAAGATTCAGTTTAGATCTCAGTCTTATTACAATCTCCGAAACGATAACACCACTGTTGTTCTCCCAAAACCACGAACCAATTTTTTAAGAAAAAGCGCACTATATTCAGCTTCTAAGCTCTTTAACGATCTCCCTTTGAGTCTCAGGACAATTAATGACATCAAATTATTTATAACAGAAATAAAGAAAAGATTTGTATGATTGAAACAATTTATATTCAACTTATATCCAAGTGTTAATTTTGTAAAATCAAATATTTGCTCACAGAACAGGTGTGTCAATTCATTTGCCCCCCTTTCGTTTGAAGCTCGTCTGTTATTTTCAAACGTTTAAATCTGTTTGCAATGTGATATTATGATTGTCAATTTTCTTCAAACCTTTATGTATTTCTGTATAATTCTTTTCCTCAATTCTCATTTTGATTTCTTGTGTTTATTGTATATAATTTTTATGTTACACTTTGCATACTTTGTGACTTTTTCACTTTTCTTTTTTTTTTGCGTTCGTATGTAATTATTATGGCTTTTTTTTTTTGTATTTCTCTTCATTGTATGATTTCTATGTTTTTGTTATCATTTCACGGCCTTGCTGAAAAACAGCTTTTAGCTGATAGCAAGCTTTTTACCGTGTTAAAATAAATAAACTCAAACTCAAACAGAATCAGATTAGAATGTGAGAATGGCACGCCGCCTTGTGAACTGTCATAACGACGGCTTTGTGTGTGTGTGTGTGTGTGTGTTTGTGTGTGTGTGTGTGTGTGTGTGTGTGGTGTGTGTGTGTGTTTGTGTGTGGTGTGTGTGTGTGCGTGTTTCCACTTCGCCATCGGCATCGCGTTCTACTTTGCCGTCTGCTTACACTACTGGTATTCCTGTGGTTTTGTTCGCCGTCTGCTGACACTTTTCCTTTGTCTCGCTAGACTTGCGTTGTTAATAATAATGATAAATATCATTTATAAAGCGCTTATTACAATGTTTCTAAGCGCTGAGCGTCTCGATGAAAACATTAGAAAAGAGAAATTCAGTCATGGAGTACAAATTGTTGTTAAGATGCAAACTCGAAGTTTTCATCAATATCTTGCAAAAGTAAATTGGAAATCTAAGCTTGGAATGAATTATGATATAAGTATTACATAGGCCTAGGCGTGCAACTGCAGCAATTGCTATTGTTAACATTGATCATGTTTATCAAGTCACGCAGAATCAGATTCGAAGTGGGCATTAGGTCTAATTGGGTAACATGAATACACTACTTGGTTAATTTGGGTTTATACTTCTCCAACCTCACGATGATTGTGCTTCAAAAAAAATGATTCAGAAAGGCGTAGTAGGCTCCTTTTTAGTTCAGGTTCATGTAGATCAAGATATATGATTAAATTCTCATGCACTAACATCCAAGATGAAGAAGGGGGAGGGAAGAGAAGCTGGGGGAGAGTAATCATTGATTTCGATCGATAAAATCTCTATATTAATATATTAATTCAATCAGCTTTATATAGGCATTTTGAAACAACATAAAGCAAACAGCAACTCATTTTCATTTAAAATTCTAATATCATCACGTACGGTTTGAATTGATCTATCAATATAAATATATATGTCTATATTTTTTGATGTTCACTTTATCATTGCCAACCCTATAGTTCTCCTCATCAAGTACCTCGTTATCTTTACCAAAACGACCATCAGTGAAGGAAACCCAAACCCAAAGAGAAATGTGGATTGAGTGAAAGCAGCAACATTAGTAAAACACATCAGTGACAGTTAAAGGACAGTTAAAGGAAAATCGCGCAAAGATGCAAAAGTTATGCATTTTTGACGTTCTTGATGGGGTGCTGTTCGTTATTCCGAAGGTTCGCTATTCCGAAGGTTCGTTATTCCGAAGGTTCGCTATTCCGAAGGTTCGTTATTCCGAAGGTTCGTTAATCCGATACACACAAATTCCCTATACCTAGAGGTTCGTTAATCCGAAAATGAAAAAGGGTTCGTTAATCCGAACATTTGTGGCGTTATTCCGAAGATTTGTTAATCCGAAAATGAAATTAGGAATAACGAACCTTCGGAATAACGAATCTTCGGACTGATGAAGAGCCTTCGTAATAACGAACCTTTGGAATAACGAGCTGTAACCTTCTGATGTTGGTACAACTGGATAAGGGGATACTTGAGTTCATGATATCATGTGTGGACAACAACATAAAGAAAATATAAAGAAAATCATAAAACATGTTTTCACTATTCTTGCGTATGAAGCAAAGAACATTTGACTATAAAAACCGCTTTCAGAAAGTAGGGGGAATGATTACTGTCTTTAACATAACTTATGTCAGTATCAATTAAGTTGATGGAATGTGTATTTTTCATGAAAAATGATTTCTTTGTGGAATTCTCTTCATGTTTTCTTTACATTGTTGTCCACACATGACGTCACGGACTCTCCTTATCCAGTGATTACAACACCAAAACTATAAAAATGAATAATTATTGCATCGATTGTCGGATTTTCCTCAAACTTTCAATAATGTTGCTGCGTTCACTCAATCCATATTGCTCTTTTGGGTTTTGGTTTCCTTTAATATCAAGCAATCATCACTACCATCATTGCTTCAATTAGATTATAAAACTGAGGGATCGATCACAGAAAAGTTCTGTGGGATCGACCATAAACATTGTTACTATCATTTCACAACTGGATATCATCTTATCATCATCATCACCATGATTGCTACTCGTATTACCATCGTATACATATTACCACAAGCAATCTATCCTCCACCATATTGCATTATCAATACTTTTTTTTTTCATGTCACCAATCCATCAACAACTTCACGAAATCTCTTGCATATTTTCAGCTTCATCTTTATCATCAGTCTAAATAAGCATTGCGACTATCAATATATTCCTACTCGATCCCTCCCTTCAATGCCCACATGGCCTAGCACCCTTATTGTAAGTCGATTCAATGAAATGATGAAAGATAAATGATTGAATATTAAAACACTGATTTGTTTGTTTGTTTGTAAGAACACTAGCCGCATTCACACGTGTTAGCTGGTTACCGAGTGCGCTCCAAAACTCGAGTTCTTGTTATACTCGTAACTTTTTATGAAACTTCCATGATCGATATATTATAGAAACAATCACCTGGTATGAGATTCCCAGGTGGGTTCATGAGTTTATGAGTAATACACATTTGTGGAAGCGACTTGAAACGATCGTGTTATAATGTGTTGTTATTTGGCACAAATCAATTTCATTTATTCTAATGGTGAAGGATAACCAAAAGAAAATTAATCTACCCGATATTAGTCAAATTTAAGGTCTTTTCATTAAGTTGGAACATCAAACATCTGTTCAGAGTCACAGACGCTACTTACGCGTTTTTATAATATGCATTTATAGGAAACTGATATATCACTATACGTTTAAACGATGATAGCCATCATATTATGACGTCCTATATAGCTCCATACCAAGCCTGAACAAAAGTACGGAATCTATCAGCAATGTTGCAATGTGTGTGTGTGTGTGTGCGTGTGTGTGTGTGTGTGTGTTTTCTTTGCACCGAAAACTCGAGGGCGGGCGCCTGAAAGTGCAATGATTGTACCTTCCATGCACTTTGTGTGTGTGTCTTTGTGTGTATGTGCGAGTGCGTGCAATGTGTGTTGTGTGTTTGTGTGTTTATGTGTTTGTGTGGGTGTGGTAGGTGTGCAGTATATCGTTACTTGCAAAGTTTCGTGTATGCTAACGTAAAAAATGTAATCAAGAGTTATTCTAAAAGAAAATGAAAGCGAGGTCACAGCTGCATGGTCATTGTTCACGTCTGAAAAAGTAAACATTCTGGTCATAATCATAAAAGTGTCACAAATTGTGCACTCTATTGTTGAAGATGTTTGTTATTCAAACTTCAGCGTATTTTATGAACACATATTTATATATTTCAAGATTAAGCCTGCTGTGACCTAGTTTCGTAACCATGTCACAAAGCATTACATTCCCCTTAAACGTGATACAACAGTGCTAGCAACTATATATGAATAGGTGGTAGACGTAGATATAAGGCTTAGGACATTTGCAGGAGTAGGGTAGGTTAGATTTTTATCATGATTGTACCTTGAGGTGCTCACAAGCGCTTTATTAGATCTTAAACTGAAATACTGATAAACCAACTGGCCAAGACTTCAAAATCACGTCAAAATCACGTCCATTTCCCTTGTTCTTGAAGAAAAGGCGTCTTTCAGATGTATTCCTTGTTTTCTTTTCCAATATACGTTAAAAAGTCATAAATTGACGTGTAAACGACGTGCTCACGACGTTCTGACGTACATCTTGTCTTTAGAATTGTGATTTACACGTAATTAAGACGACTCTTATATGACCATCAATGACGTCTTTTGGACAACTTCCATTTGAGCAAACTATACGACATACTGACGTCAGTTTGAAACGTTTACATGACATCCAGTATCTTTGTTTATTTTCGTCTAAAAGACTTTTTTGACGTCAGTCTCGTATTTAAATTAGCAATTTACACGTCTTTATGACGTCTTTGTATAACAACCCAGACATCAGAAAGACGTCACAAATATGTCATCTTTTAGACGTCATCCATTTGAGCAGAAATACGACTTTCTGGCGTCAGTTTAAGACGTCTAAATGACTTACGTAAACATAACGTTAATATGTCGCTAATGCAACGTTATAGATACGTCGCAAAACAACGTAAATTCAACGTTATAATACGTCATTAATATGACGTGATAAACACGTTGCAAAGCAAACTGATATAACTATAAAACTCCATAATTCTTAGGCCCAATTATATGACGTCACAAAGACATCGCAAAAATGACGTGAACATAACGTTCAGATGTCGCTAATATAATGTCATAAATACGTCCCAAAACAATGTAGCCTAAATTTCACGTTATAATACGTCATTAATATGACGTGATAAATTCGTTGCAAAGGAACGTAAATTTTACTTCACTTATGCGTCGTAAATACGACGTGAATAATACGTCACAAAATTGACTTGAATTTTACGTCTTTAGTTCGTCGCTAATATGACGTCATAAATACGTCGCAAAACTGAAGAAAATTTCACGTTAATACGTCGCTCATATGACGTCATAAACGCGTTGTAAAACAAAGTATATATTACGGTATTAAGACGTCATTTAAATAACGCTATGAATACGTTGCAAACCAACGTAGATTGCGTCATTAATACGTGTTTATGACGTAAAAATTACGTCGCAAAATTGACGTGAATTTTACGTCATCAATATGTCACCAATATTAGGTAATAAATATGTCGGAAGACTGACGTAACACATCAGGAGGTCCATAACATGACGTGATAAATTCGTTTCAAAGAGACGTTGAAATCACGTCATTTTCTGGTCATTTTCAGACTTGCGACAACTTTGACCATGTAGTTGCGACCAAATTGAGACGTCTTTTTGACCTCCGTCTGCAAGCTGGGATGTTCATAAAGTTTGTTCCATCCCTTTCTGCCAATTCAACCGCTCATATGACTACTTTAGTATTAGTGCTATATGTTTTTCCTAACCAATTTCTGTGCATTTTCTGCACGCATCCTAATGCATCCAGGCTGTAGAAATCGACAACTTTTGCTGATCTGAGATACAACGTCAAACGTTGAAATAGATGAATTTACAGGTCTGTGTTTGAAACCTAAAGTAAGGGGAAGTCCAAACTAAAGATAACTTCTTTAAAAAAAACAAGAAAAAAAAAACCTTGGCAAATAAGAAAATATTATTGGTTAAAGTTTGAGGAAAACTTTTTTAAGAAAGGTGAATTTTCAAAAATTATAATCGATCAAGAAAATCAGGCAATCTATGACGTTTCCAGCGACTTCCTATACAAGAGAATAGAAAAGAAAGTATATGTATGCAAAATTTCATATTCTAACGTAAAGGCATCATTTACCTTTTGCATATGAAACAAAAACCCAGCATTGGTGCTTCAAAATAGTTCTTAAATGTGCATTAGGGATAGAAACAACCAATGGAAATATTTGAACCATTATCATCGATGTTATGTATTTTTAGATATACAAAATGTGTACAATAATTATAATAAAAACGTTTCCAGATTAAACCGTCTGCAGTTATGGTTTAGTGAGAAAAATATTGATATCTCCTTGTATTTCATGCTTTATTGAAAACGTTTTATATGGTGGGATGTTTTGCGATACAACAAAATGACCTACACATAATATGCATTAAAAGTGATATCTTGAACATTTTTTAAATCACTGTTCTCAACGGTAAACAGGACCTTTAAAATACATGTTTGTATTCCATTTTAAATTCACCCTCTATAGTAATCACTCCAAATATTTTACAAATAACATCTGTGACATCAGTTCTATTACTTCATCAAAACATCATGGAAAATACATCTCAAATAAATTTCTCAATGATATCTTTACAAATGCCTACGAAGGAAAAAATTATCAAAATACTCTTCATAAATTAAGTGACGAGCACATCAAAACACCACTTTTCTGCGGGGGGGGGGGGGGGAGGGCAGAATGAAGTTTTTAACACTGTGTAGGTGATTAATTCCTAGTGGAGTCAACATCTTGGTTTCGAACCAATGTTGGCTCAACCTTATACATCACATAGTTATGTCGTGCCACGCTGGACTAACCATTCATGTAAACGTCACATGGATGTTGGCACAATGTTTCACTGAATACTGTCATTGCTTTTAACATCTTTAAACCGTAGATTGTTGATGTTCTACAAATGCGATCCTATACACTAACCCTTCACAGACAGCAGTTAACGCCATCCTAACAGTGTTGACTAGCAAATTACTATATCATACAGTATCTTAGCTGTTGTAAAACAAAAACAAAAGAACAATCGTATGGCTGTAATTTATACAGTTTTGTCAAAAAACATAGACTTACATTTTTGTACGTTCACACACGTATACACATACACGCACACACACGCACGTAAATAGCCTTCGAGATTTTTATATATACAATCATTTACTTAGACGTAAAGATGTATTAATTTATATTGTTTAAAAGTTTTATATAGTTATTATAAATCTGATACATATTTACACACTAGTGTATGTAAATGCACACCACACCCAACACAACGTTGATTTATACAGATTGATATTTCTTTAATGTTATGTATTTCTGACAATGACATTGACATTGTATTGCTGTATATCTCTTGTGTGTTTATCATGTCTATGTATCCATGTTAAACGTGTACTCTGTGTATCGATGTAACTTGTATGCATGCTAACAAAACAAATTTCCAGAAACGGGCAATAAAATCGAACTGAATTGAGTTGAAATGAAATGAAATTTCTTTTACCTCACGGCCTATGTACACATCATTATATCAAGCAGCACTATTATCCTACTCTCGCCCCCCCCCCCCACAAAAAAAAAACCAAACAATCATTCGTGGCTTGTCAACGGACACCACTTGACGCTCACTCCACTTTTGAGGCTGCGCGTAAGGCAGCCCATAAAATAATCTGAACACAAGTGATCGCTGTCAGTGAAAGTGACCAGTGATTTGTAACTTTGATTGAAAAAGGCCTGCTCATGTGAAACATCTTCGAATAAAGCTCCAATTTACCATGTACGACTTGTGTCCTCACTTTTCATTTTCCTTTGGAACTTCGATTAATGGGATCGTGTTACTGTTGAGTGTATACTTGCAGTGCGAACAGAATAATACACCAAAAAACTTTTTTTTTTTATAATGATATTCTTTATTAGAATTTCATCGATATCAGGCCCATGTTTACAATGAAATTAATTTGAACAAAAATAAGCAGCCGAATTCCTATCTCTTGTGCTTCTAAATCATATTTTTCTCAACACACAGTACAATATAGGCCTTGATATTATACAAATCATTCCATGCGTAGCGTACTACTTGACACAGAATTCTGCATGAATATCTCAGAAAAGGCTTTCGAACTTCAAGCCAATCCATATCTGCCTTACGCACACACTTGTGCTGCTGAATCACCTTCTTTTTTAAACACACACACACACACACACAAACCCGTTGTTATGTTTGAAGTATTCGAATCTGATTCTGTGTTAGCAGACAACCATGCCACTGGTTATGTGTACATACTGTACAAGCGCATGCGTACAAAACCAGCCAGTACACTGATAGTCTTTGCTCAAGTGACACAATTGGCAATTTCGACGCGTTAGGGTTACGGAAAAAAAAATCGCTGCCCGGCCGCGGCCGGCCCTAGGCCCTAGCCTTTTGTCAAGGCCCTCTCGCTGTATGGTGAAGAGAGCCCAGCTGAGTGGGGTTGCGGTTCGCTCGCCCATTACAGCGAGAGGGTCTTGTATCAGGTGTGGAATTTACGCAACCCTCTCAAGATTGTTTTAGAGATTCAAACACACCTCACCTGGCAAGATCTGAGAGAAAGTGAGGGAGAGAGAAAGGACGAGAGCCCACGCGGAGAGAGGGAGAGAGGAGGAAGAAAGATAGGAACAAAATAATGCACATAAAAAACGGGAAACCAAACCAACATCTAGGACTGGAGTCATCTAGGTGCCCTATGTCAACACAAATTCCTATATGCACGTTAATAGTCAATCAAAATACAAATTTTGAACGCTGTTACCAGTATTTTGAAGCATCAGTTTATTCACTTCCTCACACACCGAGCTATAGATATGAATATGCTATTGCCCCGTGATAAAGAAAGAAAGAAAGAAAGAAAGAAAAAAAGAAAGAAAGAATATTACAAGAAAGAAATCGCTTCTTACCTTCTTCGCAAGTGACACCGGACCATCCAGTGGGACAAGAACAGGTATATCGGCCTAATGCCTCGGTGCACACCCCTCCATTTTGACAAGGCTCGCTCAAACATGGCTGTTGTGAAAAGACTGAGATAAAATTTAAAGAAAGAGGAAGATGACGATTTTTTACCAAACCACCGAAAATATTTTATTAAAATATGCAAAAGACATTTTTTTCTTTTATCACAACGAGGAGTATGGACCATTTAGTACAGCTCCCCTTAAGCTTTCATGTCCAGGTCATCAAAATAAATATTGTAAACGTGTACCACCTGGCAGGTGTATATTACTGTCGTAATGGTTTAAAAGTATAGTATTGATTCATGTTTTGTTTTCTTTTAAAATGCAATCACTTCATGCTTTATCGTATATTACATGTACATGTATATGCAAGTATAGGCCTACATTACTCACGCTTGTATCAAGAAAGCATGCAACGCTGTGGAGCATATCTGCATATTTTGTTTCTTATTTTTATTTATAAACTTACATTCATTTTGTATTTTATTATTATCATCATCGCTATACCCTTATCTCAAGAGTGCATACTGGATCTTCAATTTGCAACGAAAAGTCTATCTGCAATTCCAAACAAACAAACGAACGAACAAACTGCTGTTATTTATAACAATGATGATAAAGACTGATGTACACTCATAAATACACAAAATAACAACAACAAATGTAGCTTACATGTCTGACAATTGAATCCTGTATAGTCCGTTGGACAGGAACAGCTGTAGACCTCATTGCCTTGACTGTCAATGTCATTAACACATGTCCCGCCATTCTGGCAGGGCGCACTGCTACAAGCTCCCGTCTCTGGAAGTAAATCAACACGTGAGAGATTAAATGATTTCATGTAATTAATCATGATTAATCATGATTAATCATGTGATCAATTAAACCGTCAATTCACAGAAAAATATGTATGTAGCGTGAATGAGTTTCAGAAATATACAAGCTTGTTGTTTTTTTTTTTCTTCTTCTTCTTCTTTTTAAGGATTCATCGTCTAATCTGTAATCCTGCTGCATGTGAATATACATGTATAGGCTTACATTACGCATGAGATGTATGATTTCTAATCCCCATAATGTATACAATAATGTAGTCAGTTCACAAAACAAACAGTATTTTCCCACTGTTTTTTCTGTGCTGAGTTTTTTTTTCCAAGTCTGTTGGGTACTAGTATTTTGATTCAAAATAAGATGTTGAAATATTACCGTTCTTCACTTAGAACAGTATACAAAATGCAAACTTCCTTGGAAACCGGCCTGGCATGCCCGTGGCCAAATCAACCAAATCAATGATAGCTCTCAGGTTGGGAGATGTTTTTGCGTCCCAGCTTTCTATATTGTATTTTTACTGTATTATCATGAAGATATCTCTCATAATTGAAACAAATGCAACGTAAATATTCATTCGCATTTTAGTTTAGTTTGGTATTATGCTCTCAGTTTTTGACTTAACTTTCGTGAACAGAAGCCCCAAAGTAGCCGTAGAAGAATTTGAATGCATATTGTATACGTATACCCGTGAATTATTGTTTTTTTTTTATAATCAGTATGAAATATTTGTGATTTACAGTCTGTAAAGCTGCTGCAAACAAAGAAAGCATTATTACACTTATACGAGGTAGTCACGATTTTGTTGATATCTTTAGAAATATCTCTTGTAAAGAGTGCAATATTATTGAGAAAAAAAGAATACTCTTCTGTATTTGAGGATTACCGAACTTCAAAAAAGTTGAAAATACATTTAAACTCTTCTATTTTTCTTTTGTACATATACATTCTTAAAAATCGGCTTAGGCCTACATCAGGAAGAGCAGATGATAAGTTTTATGGTACATACGTGATTCACATGTCACTCCCTGGTATCCAGTCGCACACAAACAGACATAGCCGGAAGCTCCCGAGAGGAGAATACACGTTCCTCCGTTTTGACATGGCGTACTGTCGCATGCATCTATGCAGTGAAGAACAAGAATACGGTGATGGCAATGATGACTGCACTGATTATACCATTGATATCATTATACATGTACATTGTAATGATATCAATGAGATTAATATTGATCTTGTAGTGATGGTACTATCGTTGTAAAAATAATGAAGACTATAATGCAAAATGGATCGCAAGTTAAATCACTAACGATTTAGGCGATTATTGAGTACACCAATATGTACAGGACCTGTTTAGTGTAGATAAATAATTGATAGATCGATACACAATGATGATGATCCACAGCATTTGTATGGAGCCATATCTGTCATAGAAACATTCAACGGCACAATGGCAACGTTGAGACGCATCCTCTCTCCGATCTACATGTACCTTCGTGATTCTCTCTAAACTTTGTTTCTGAAAGATCTGAACTTAGTGGGATTGTTGGTTTTTTTCCTTCAAATTGTCTCCACATGGTGTGTATTTTTTGCATCTGTGTGTGTGTGTGTGTGTGTGTGTGTGAGTGTGTGTGTGTGAAGTGTGTGGAGGTGTCAACGAAAAAAGAACCCAATCTTTCCAAATATATTCAGCTTGTTCTTCAAAAGTAGTGCTCGACGACATTGAAAGAAACATGGCAATGAAGTTAGTCTTACAAAAATGTACATTGTACAATGTTGCTTATTCGCCTTCGGGATAACTAACGTCTTATTGCGATGTACACATATAGATAGTTGGTGTAATAGAGTATGACGCAAAATATGTGGGTTTTTTTTTTTTCACCACTTGGCATCTGATTGAAAATTCGTTAAGTTAGAAATGTATTTAACAATTGATTTCGATTACCATCTCTCAAAATTTGTTTAAACTATACCAATAACACATGTACAGGGATTGTATATTAGGTAACGGTTTTGCGCTTCTTCCTCAGAGCTTGTACATCAATCCTTTCGTTTTCATTTTCATCAGTGCGAATTATAGAGACAGATCATTTATCTAATTGGTCAGACCAAACAAGTGTATGGTGTTCTATGAAACAACACATCTTCATTTATATTTATTGTTCGCAATGATAAGGATGTGTCTGATTTAAATAAGATCGAGCAACTCTTAAATGGTTATTCTAATTATCATGACTGTTTGGTGCTATACGTTGCGCGTAAACAGATACGAGCATTGGTTTATCTTCTTGTTCTACAGTGTATATCTCAGGTACATTAATGTACATATTGACTGCATGTATAATTATATTAAAGGGACCGTATAGTTTTGGATGAGATCTGATTTCAGGTTTGTAACATTTTTGGTGAGATAATGAGAAACCTCTTATGAAAACAATATGAAAGAGCATGATGTACATGTACTGTAATTCTATGAGGAATTTAACGTTTATTTGATGAAAATTGGTTTTGAAATGGCTGAGATATCCACAAAAGAGCAATTCTAATAAAGTGTGGGACCCGCACTTTATTACGATCGCTTTGTTTTGCTTTGTTTTGGATGTTTCAGTCATTCCAAACCCAATTTTCATCAAATGGACTTTGAATTCCTCTTAAAAAGGTATGTTCTGTACTATATCATACATGTAAGTGTTTTCTTGGTCACGTTGGTATCTCGCAAAAAGTTAAAAGCCCAATTCTCATCTCCACCAAAACTGTACCATTCCCTTGTCCCTTGTCGCTCTTACATATTGTGTTTCAAAGCTTCTAAAAGCTCTGTATATAGATTAATAAAAAAACAACAACAAACAAACAAACAACTCACTTAAGATATTTTTGTTATTTCTCATAATGCAATACTCATGCAGAAATCTGTATGCTTCAGCAGGTTGACATCATACATGTACATAGGTACATTATAGGCCTACCATACATCATTTGGATGTATTGTCAGTATTGTATCTCTCATTGCAGATGGAATATTGCTTGTAGGGCCTACATGACATTGTATACACACAATGTATCGGCATTTTGACGAAATAATGTAATACTTTTGGGAAATACCGCGTAAGCATGCAGTGTATACTGTAGCATGTACATTGTACAATGTACAATGTACATGTACAATAATTGTACACTGATGTTGGTACTGGGAGGGATGTTTATGCATGTCACAAAGATGTTTATGCATGTCACAAAGTGTGATGGATGGAGAATGATCTATCTATGTACTAGTACATTGTATGTCCTGGCTTCGCACTCATCGCAGGAAAGCATATTACGTGTATGGCTGCCATTAATAATTGTCAATAGCGTACAGTGTATAAACCCGGTGTATTTACATTGTTACAGGTGTAATTCACACACAATATTTACAGACATAATTGATGACCCAAGTTGGATCTCGCTGGCCCAGTATAGCACTGGCTTTATGCTATAAAGCACGGGACTATATACATATCGCGATTCGCGAAGACGTTAAAGGCATAATATTTACCATTTGCAGATGAAACAAAAACACAGCATTGTATAGTGCTTTAAAATAGTTCTAAAATGTGAGTTAGGGATAGAAACAATTATTGTTAAAAAAAAAGAAGAAGAAATGAATCCGTATGATCGATGGTACATGTAAGTATTTTGAAATACACAAAATGTGAAAAATAGTTATGATAATAAAAAAAAATGTTTCCAGACTAAACCGTCTATCCCAGTTATGGCTTAATGTATTTCAGTCTGTATAGTGAAAATTTTATATGGTACATGTAGGGTGATTTGTGCTACTACAGACCTACAGACATGCATCAAATCTGATAACTTGAACATTTTTTTTATTACTGCTCCAAAAAGTAACAGGACCTTTAACCACATAGTGAACCTTGAAAATACTATTGTGCATTCAGATCTCACGTAGATTCCATTGGGGAATGGAAGCGTGATGAAACACTTCGTGCTAAAATACGGTGTGTATTATCATATGGCATAATAGCAGAAAAGAATATAGATATGCAGGTTGTAACTGTACTTGCAGAAAACACGTTAATAAATTTAGTATATTAATTATGTATCATGTGGATATAGGTGTATGTACATATGTACACATAATTGCTATACCATAGGTACTGTACTTTATAATACACATTTTCGCCTGATTTACCCTGACGTGATTGTAAGTTTAAGACTCTATTTTGGTCATTGTAAATCAATTTATCTAGGTCAAAGGTCAAAGGTCAAAGGGACAACATACATGTTCAATGTAGAGAATACATAATCAGTTTTTAGACACTGGTGGCGTGAATGATTATTGAAACCACTTAAAAATGAGTAATTATTCTTTAAAAACCGTACTCTACCTACAGACAACACGTGTACAGGTCAACTCGGCACAGAGATGGATTATTATTTCTTCCCCATTAAGATGGTGCTTTGCATCATCAGTATTAGTCGTCCGTTAATATGTATACAGTGTAAGGGACCTACAGTTGTACATGTATGTGCATAATTAAAAACTAAGACAGGTGCCTACCCAGGTACAGGTGTATACATGTACATTTGCATCAGCATTCGTTTAATGGGGTTACTATAGTAATTAGAATAAAATCCCGGAAATCCATTTGCAATCACTTACGATTGGGATTTACGCTATAGTCACATGCGTTTTACAGAGCTGCGGATTCAACCATCCCCCTTTCCAATGATCTACAGTGTACGTCTACAGTACATGTAAGCATATCTTTCTTTCTTTTCTTTTTTTTTCTCGTCCTGCGGTGGCATCGATTAATTACGAGATGCCGAATTCAAATCAATATCTTGGTAAAGACACACAAGCACACACAGGCACACCCAAGAAAATAAAAAGATCATCACTTCAGTCGGCGTTTACACCATTTTGTGCATGATGCAGGTACAAGGTATAATCTTCTTCCCGTGTCGGTATCATAATCATAAAAAAATGAAGAATAATTGGGTTCTGTCATTAATTAGCAAATGATTGAAATCAAGAAATTATTGAAGCAGAGGGATGGAGATGTGCTGTGATATTTTTTTTTTTTCAGTGGTTGCTTCCCTCTGTACAATGAATAATTGTGAGATTGCAACCGCCGGTTTGAGTAGCATGTTGAAAAACATTTTTTGTTCTTTTTTTTTTTTAAGACGCACGTGGGCAGTGTACGTACACTGTACATATACATGTACAATGCAAACATTTCAGAGCCTGAGCATTAATTTTGTTCCAATTTCATCGTAACACTGCCGGCAACTATGGCAAGAAGTCGCTCCAGGAAGTAATATATGACCCATTCTAATGCCATAACTAAGTAGGCCTACCGACATTTCTATTAAAGATATGAATCAGCAGTTGCAATCTCACCCATGACGTTTGCAGAGGGGAAAACTGATTAAAAAACAACAACAACGATGTCATAATATGACAGGACCTAAAGTACAAGTACAGTGTCATCCCATCACTGTGAATCAGGCTACACAAACTAAAAGTGGATGCACATTGTGGTCTACATACATTGTACATTGTGAATTCATTGCATCATTTCTAATTGGTGCAAGTATGATATCTGACGTGTATTTCATTTACGAAATCATGAACATGATGAAGAAGACACTTGTGCAAAGTTTTAACTGTAAAACGCCAATGTCTCTCTTGACACGCAGGGCCCTGTTTCATAAAGCTGTTCGTAAAGTTACATACTGTACTTACGAGCAACTGGTGATCAGTTCTTGTGATAGATTATTGAAATTCTGATAGGTACATTGTATAGCACATCAGAACTGATCAAAAGTCGCTCGTACATAAGTTGTTCGTAATTTTATGAACAGCTTTATGAAACAGGGCCCATTTAGTAGGGAATCCAATCGTTTGTACAACTGTATGAAGGTATACAGTAAGAATGCCCAAAGGTAGCAAATTTTCTACATGCGAAGAGGACATCAATTCTTTCCTTCTGACTTTTGGGCAAATCCAGCGTTACGGACATTTCAGAGGGTTTTTTGTGACTTTGTGGGCTTATGTCAACAACTCAGCATAAACATTCTGAATCCTTTCATGGTTTATTCTAACCCAGTCTTCCTGAAATGTTAACAATCCGAGTTTTGATTAGTTACAATAAATCATTTGCTAGATACAAGATACTAGATACTAGATAGTTGCCGTCACGGACATTACATTTCTGGAAACGATTATTTACATAATACGCTCCATGTGGATATGTTGATAAATTTATGAATCTGAACATTAAGTTTCTCTGAAATGAGTGCTCAGGTCCTGTTTAAGTGAGAGATTGATAATTGTGTGCAACACATTCAGCACTTGCTCTACAGGTTCACAAATGTAGCGTTACGGACATCACAACTTTGTCCACTATTTAAAGTCCCAATATCTATACTTCAACACAGTTCGTACCTCAGACAATGCCAATATTAGTTTCTTTTGGTCCATTCTTAATTAATCTACAATGTACTTTGAAATAAATGCTGATATGTTGATGAATATGGGATAATGAGAGTCAAATATTGTGTGTTTTCACAAAAATTATTAAAATTTTGCCCCAAATGGGTTTTTTAAAGAAAAGAATGTCTAAATGCACGTCAATTGTATCAAAATACTACAGAAATGAAAGAACTTGACAAGTTTTAGCATTTGATACTAAATCTGTTCATGAAGCTCAGACTTTTTTTTACATTATTGCAGATTTATGATTTTTAGTTTTTTGTTTTTTTTTTCGAATTGCCCTTTTACAGGGACGGTTCAACGGGCAGCCATGAAGAAAACAACGGGGAAAACAAAATGTTGGTCGAAAATATCCCAGAGTGCAATGCTATGGGCACTCAAATTTTCCAAAGTTCTCAGAGAGAGATGGGGGGGGGGGGGGGAGGGGCGACAGAAGGAGAGAAAGAGGGAGAGGGGTGAGATACAGTTTGTATAATGACAAAAATGACAAATATGAAGGTGTCAGAAATGAAGTCATAGCATAATGTAGAATGAAGAGGAAGCCATAAAGTAAAATTGAATCATTCATTTTCTGAAAAGAAATACAGTATGTGAGAAGAACATAAAATGTCTATTTTGCGTGTGTATAGTCTGGAGGATATCAAATCTTCGTAGACTGTAGCTGTAGTTGAATTAAGATATTTATGACACATGCTGTGTACAGCTAAAAACAAAAAAAACAAAAAACGGGTGCTGTTCGTTATTCCGAAGGTTCGCTATTCCGAAGGTTCGTTATTCCGAAGGGTCGTTAATCCGAAACACACAAATTCCCTATACCTAGATGTTCGTTAATCCGAAAATGAAAAAGGGTTCGTTAATCCGAACATTTGTGGCGTTATTCCGAAGGTTCGTTATTCCGAAGATTCGTTAATCTGAAAATGAAATTCGGAACAATGAACCTTCGGAATAACGAATCTTCGGACTAAAGAGCCTTCGGAATAACGAACCTTCGGAATAACGAGCTGAAACCCCCCCCCCCCAAAAAAAAAGTCCAATATTCTGATCCAAGACTAGTGCAATCTTTTTTGCGGCCTGCCCTGATATAACAGGGCAAGGAAAAGAAACGCTTTTGGTCAATTACGTACCTGTAATCAATACGGACAATGCGATGGCTGCGAAAATCCAATAACTTGTCTTTGGAAATCTTCTGAGAGCAAATTGATTTGTAAACAAGTGCGCCCTCCACTGGAATAGCGTGTTGCACAGTGTTATTGTACAATGACTACTTTCACGCGATTGAGATTTGACCAATAGGTCTACATAAATGGATATTGCATATACAATCTATGTAATTATACATGTACAATGTATTACACAATAATGAATTCATATCTAGTCAGAATGTACAGTAAGTTGTAGGGACCATACAGTATACGGAAAATCTAAAATACCCATGTACAGAATGTATACATTACATAATTTATGATTGTACAATGTATCAACATTCGTATAGAGACAGTGTATGCATACAATAATCATACAAATGTACTTGTATTACGCACGCGTGTATACATTTTAAATTTGGTTTATCAAACTGGATATTACAACGTATGCATACACTGTATTACAATGTACACTACATGTACGGGATTGTACACGTGTATGTACCCATACTTGCATCATTTTTGTACTTAAACAATATGTGTAGTAACATGGGGCCGAATGCTTCATACAACTGTAGTTAGAATATACAATTACAAACAAAAGTTGTACTGTGTATGAAAAATTGAAAAAAATAAATAAATAAGGAACCGTTGTGTAAATGCTAAATAATTACAATGTACATGTACGTACAAATTGTAATGATATCTGTACATTGTACAATGTATACCGTATCAAGGCCTGAATATCATACATCCACTTTGTTCCAAAAGTACACGTGTACATGTACCGTACAGTGTAACTTCAAACTGATTTAATTCGAATCGTACATGTATGATGATCACATAATTGATATTTGTTGTTATTTTTATTTTGGGTTTGCATTCCTTTTTGTTATTTCAGTTACATTTTGTAGACTGTCGATTTCTTTGAATCTGTCTCAAAAAGGCGGGAAAGAGATGCTGTTTATCATTATTGTTTGCGGTATTTTAATCATTATTATTATTACATGCAAATTTATGTATTCTACTGTTTATCTACAATGTACAATTGTGTACATCTACTATTACTGTTAGAACACTAAAACTCAAAGTCACTCTAATGAAATAGAGAAAATAACAAGTGTGTGTCCAATAGAAATGCAATTGTACAGTGCATGGTGTGTAGCAGATCAATTAAAATGTTTAATATAATCAACTTACCTGAGTAAGAAGTACATGTAGACTTAATAATTGTAAAATGACTCCCCTCCTCCCAACAAATATTGAACAACGAAAAAGAATGACAGAATCATTTTCATACATGTAGTATATTCCTATTGTTCAGTTACATGTACATGTATGGATCGTCCCTCATACATTATTGTATACGCACAAGATATGACAAATTTTGTAATATAAAGTGCTGATATTTTTAGATTTTACATCATAATATATATTGTACCGGGTATACAACAGGATGTACATTGTACATTTGCACATCAAAATTATCAGACAATGTCCAAAATATTTTATTTTGTATGCGTGCTTATCTGCCGTACAATCATGAATACACCTGTTGCATGTATACATACATACTGTACATATTGTATTCATCGATAATAATGATAATAATGAAGAGTTCGACCGTTAAAAAAAAGAAGTTATTTCCATTCCCGTAAATTTTAACTATTTGTTATTAAACCTGGTAAAATTGTAGCAAAATATGTGATATTTTTAATCACAACTTCAAGGATATTCCTTGTAATATATCGACAATAGTGAGATATCACTGAAAATGTTTCGTTCTGCACGATCTACAATGTACAAGGGTAGGCCTATGTACTGTACATTGTACTTACGCGTGTACTATCGTAGGATTGTGCTGAAAAGTAGCACTGAACCTGATTTTGTACATGTACTGTATAGTTGCTGATTCAAATAACTCTTTATTCATATTACGCTGTACAGTGTATGTGTGCTTGAAAATGCACATAAATACGATGTCAGTTTATCTTTCATTTCATTTTTTTTCCAAACGAAATATTGCCCGCGTTAAATGTTAGTTGCATGTACTGTACGATGTACATAACTTTTTGTAGTTACATTGTATATCTTCCTCTTCCTCTTTCCTGATGAATTATTGTCCGCGTTTAATATTACTTTATCTTCCTCTTCCTTTATCCAAAATTGCTGGCGTTAAATGTACTGAATGATGTGTAGTGTGTAACAATACACAAAGAGTATAACATTGTAGGAAATTCTATGCTTAAATTAAAGTTGAACATCTAGAGTCTAGAGACAAAAAATAAAAGTAAACAAGGGCGCAGTTACACGGATGTTACGCTGTACATGCTAGTAAAGTATATTATACGTGTCGTTTATCTCACTTATAAAGATATGTCACATATATATATATATATATATATGAAGAGTTTGATTGCAAAAACCGATAAGTCCATATTTGTCAAATGGAGATATTTGTGATTAAAGGTCAAGAAAAATAAAGAGAATAATAAGAGTTTTTTTGCTTCTTTTGAACATAACTTCAAAAATGTACCTTTATGTGTAGTGACCAATATATCATTTAAAAGGTATTATTTTGTACTTTATGACAGATACCGTACTTCAAAATCTTAAAAAATGGACTTATCGGTTTTTGCAAACAAACTCTTCATATATATCTGTGTGTGTGTGTGTGTGTGTGTGTATGTAAGTATAATATCATAGTGAATGCACTGAAAATTTGCAGCAGTGATGCGTTCTTGTGTATACGTTCAGGTACAAATTGTACAGTAATACCACGAATACCACTAATGCAATGCGTGCCGAGGACAAAATTTAACCGAATGAATCGATGATAATCATGGATATGCCGAAGTCAAGTTAGTCACCTGCTAAATCTACAGGAGACAAGACGTGCCGCAACGTACAGACGTACTTGTACCCCTACAGATCAAGCATATTGTAACACAAGTTGGTTTTGTGTAATCTACACGTAGCACAATCAGAAGCCTAAACATACACTGTGGGATAGTCCGACAGACGACATTTACGCTTATTCAAAATTTTGAAAAGAGGTCACGGATATATTGGGACATTGATATAGGGATACTGTATACGTACTTTGGGCGAAGACTTGAGTTGACGTGAAGATCACCAGCACCAGGATCCAAATGGAAGCTTTCGATGATATTATCTCCATGACTTTATGTTAAATGATCAACTCAGTAAACTTGTTGTGGGGTCGAACATGTTTTGCCCGTACCCTGCTTGGTGAAGACAGCTGTGTGTGATCGCCGAAATAAAACTCCAATGTTAGGAGGAAAGTGAGAATAAAAGCCACGGAAGCGGTGTAAACAACCCGGACACTGGATAAAGAGAATAAAACTAGGTTAAAAAAGATTCTACACGAACTTGACTGGTAAGGAACCTCAACTATTGTTTATGTAAGTGGATATCAACAGTGGACACGGCTGGTATGAAGTGCATTCCATGTGCATGCTCGTAAATGTTTGAACTGGGCCGATATTCTGTAATAACGCTCTCTTTACGGTTGAGAGCACCTTACGATTCTTTCCACTTGCAGATTCACCCAATTCAAATAGGTTGAGGAGACAATGCACGAATTCCCCCAGCCAGCGTCGCTGGTTGCATAGCAAGCACACGACGCCATTGTCATTATTAGTCTCTTTTCGCAAACCGTATTAGTAATCAGATTCACAAGGCTTGTCGACTGCTACGATCTGCCCCGGCTCGTTCTCTAAGCTTGAGAGAAAATGTGAGCTTATGATTGTGAACGTCTTCGTACTAGGACGAAAGCTTGTGTGTCTGATCTCAATGGTATATCGCAATGAAGCCAATAACTGGAGCGCAAGTGAAATTGGTCTTAGAATTGAGACTATCAATATTATGTGTGTTGAATACAGATCCGCCACCGTGCATTCACCGCTCCATCGCTTCATAAACATGGTGGCGACCTGTTGAATTGCGAATAGGATAATTACCCTTATAAGCATTGGGCTTTATGCCCTGCCGACCGGTCGTCAATGGCAACGGGCCCAAGTAAATCAGAATTGATCATGCTCGTTTAATCACGAGGTACATTGTATATTATCCATTTCCACACTTTCAAATGTAATTGTTTCATATTAGTGCAGAAGTCAAAACTGCGAGGCGTCTATAGTGACATTGCTCGTGTGTGGCGTAAGCAGCCTTCTTGGCTATACTCGATTGTCTTCTTGTATGGGTGGAGCTCAAACAGCGAAGCCCCATCCTACATGACTCAATAAAGATTGACGAACCTCAGTTCGTGGATATCATTGTGAATAGATGTGTTGTGACACCACTCCCGCTTTTCAATATCATCAGACGGGTGAGTCAGAAATCAACAATAATAGGCCTAAGCTCGCAAAATAAGTCAATTATAGCTACATCACAGATATTTCTCTGTACAGCATTTTTTAAACTATCCTCAATATCCCTCCCTCTTTCCCCCTCTCTCCCATCTTTTTATCTCTCACTCTGTTTAGCTGTCCCTTTTGCCTGTATGTCGCTCATTTTAGGAGTGATGAATGTACCACCATTCTTCACAATGACCTCGTGTTAGACGTATCGACTATATCTGGTTATTTTTAAAAAGCGTGGGTTTTTTTTTTCCGTATGCCCATGTCATGATTATTTTCAAAATAATAGCCAAGGACACACTACATACATCTAGGTTCAGAGAGTAAATCTCTTGTCCACAGCTGTTTGTGTGGCGTACCACTGTGTTTGCATTAATAGTTTTTGTTTAAAAAAGAAAAATCCATTATGTACATCGTAAGTAAAAAAAAAAAAAAAAAAAAAGATACACTGTAGACAGGGTTTTTCTGTCTATGACAGCTATTTTAGTTCTTGGCAATTCCAGTCAAAATACAATAAAAATATGGAAGGTATTGATGGAGTTTAGGATTCGCTTTTTAACTTTTTTTTTTTTTTGCAGGAAACCCCTTTCGAAAAGTACAAAGCATACCATTCCAAGAGGAAATCAAAGTTTATTCGATGAAAATCGTTTGGGAATGGCTGAGACATACAAAAACAAAATAAAACAAAGTGATTGTGATAAAAGGTTGGTCCCACATTTTATCAAGATCGCTCTGCTTTGGATATTTCAGCCACTTAAAAAACCAATTTTCAAATAAACATTAACTACTTTTGGAATTACATCTTACTCTTTCAAATTTCATTAAAGGTTTCTCATTTCTCTCTCTCTCTCTCTCTCTCTCTCACACACACACACACACACATGCACACACACACACACACACTTTTTGTTTTATAATATTCTTTATTTGAGTTTCATTCGATATCAGGTCCATGTTGACAATGAAATCAATATGAACAACAACAACAAAAAGTAGCTGTATTTTTCTTCTTTTTTTTTTTGTGCTGCTAAATCACTTTGTTTTCAACATACAGTACAATATATTTTGGGTTTTTTTTTTTAAATCACACCGAGTGTTTAGATTAAAGAAATGACATGAAATTCTGCATTACTCTAAAAAAAACTATCTTGACTAACCTACAAATGTATAATCAAACCAATCCATATCTGCCTTGCACACACACACACACACACACACACACACACACACACACACACACACATAAAAGTTGGGTCTCCACCAAAACTAAACGATCAATTTAACCAACCAAACGCTGGCGCACAGCGTAATCTTATCAACGCACGCAAACACACACACACACACACACACACCCATCATATGTCATGTATTTAGTATAAATCATTTTCCAAACTTCTCTTTTCCTTTCCCTCCCACACGCAAGAAACTTTGATATTACTTAAATACTTTAATACTTTAATATTAATCCCTTTTTTCTCTCTGTCTCCTCTTTCACACACACACACACACACACACACACATGCACGCACGCACAAGCACACGACAGCGCACAATGCAATATCACATGCGCACTATGCACCTATTTTCATCATCCAACTCTGGACCAACGTCATCAAAGCAAAATGCTGAAGTTATTCCTTAACACACTATACTTACTCTTAATTGAATTAAACTGAAGTGAATTAAATTCATAGTTCACGACAAAACAAATGATGATACATACTGGACTAAGCAATATATCAAAATCATCAGATTACAATTCGAACATATAAAGGCATAGCTACAAAAGTAACTGCAATGATCACGATTATAAAAAAGTTAAAAGATAGCATAAGGGTAATATTCTAAGTAAGCCCTAAATGACGGAACAAGTGCTGAGGTTCATTACACACCAAAAAAAAAAAGAGTGTCAAATATGACAGAAGCAGCTTAAAGCAATGCTTGTAACGTATGATTTGGTTAGTCAGGTTGCGTGCGTTTCAGTATAATACATTTGAATAGAAAAGCAACTTTTGCCATGAGAACCGTCAGTTTTCGCTAATATTAACAATGAAAAACAACAATTCAAGAAGGAAAAGAGAAAAAGTAACATGTTCATTTAAATTTGATCTAATACTCCTTTAGACATGTTAGACTCAGAGTTGAGGAAAAAAGAGACGACTTATAATTAAGATAAAAATGGTCAAACTGAATCCCCAAATTCCTGAACGCGTAAGAGTAAAGAAACAGTCCTGAAATTCTAAAAGTGTAGTGGATGAAACTGATGCACTGTTATACCTATTTAACATCAAAGATTCTAATTCGTTTTTGAAAACTCTATGGTAGGCGAGCTTACGCTGGAAGCCATCAAATGGGAATTGCCATTAGTGTCTTGCAATAATCATAATTAGAAATTACAATACCCAATATTCACTTATTGATATTATGCTAACGATTCGGTTATTCGGTTTGCGTGATGTGCTTAACTGGTCCTTGAAAAAGTTCGGTCAGAATGATGAAGGCAATGGCTTAATACATTCTTAATGGTAACGCATACATTTTTGTAAAAGGATCACCTTCAAAAGTTTGTGTATGATACTTAGACAGTAATTAAGATATATCATATCAATCTGAACGCAGCGTCACCAAATGTTGAATTAAACCTTTAATACAGAGTAACTAGTAGGTCATTGGTAGTCTTGAAAAAAATGATAATAAGAACAATGATGATGATGATGATTATCATTGTTATTATTATTATTATAAGTAGTAATAGTAGTAGTAGTAGCAGTCCTAAGACTAAGTTTTTGTAGCACACATAGACACCGATAAAAGCACTAAAAATACATATTTCATTACCGAAATATTTTTCAACAAAATAATGATATCATAATATATCAATCTATATAAGCGCAAAACCGATAGACATATATTCTTCTGCGCTGCAAAAAGATTCTACTATTCATAATAAAGAAGTGCAGTCCTTATTTGGCGTTTCAAGGTGAATAATTTACATAATGAATATCAGTAAAACAAAGTTCATGATTTTTCAATCCTCCAGAAAAACTGATAATACCTAGCTCTTGTCTCCCTCCACAGTAGTATACTCATGCCAGTAAACCGAACATGGCTATTAACACAGAGGTTGCACACAAAATTTATTATATCACTTTAATCCCGAGGATTTTTTTTTTCAAACCTCTAATTGTCATGATCGAATATGTAACAAAAAAAAGAATCGATGTACAAGAGCAAAATAGACAAAATGCGAACCTATGTAGGCCTAATATAAGAGAAACACTGACCAAAAAAAGAAAGAAAAGAAGTCAACATCATGAATCGAGACTCTGCCCTACCAAATAATTGATTCCAAAGTTTGGGTTATCTCTTTTTTTTTTTCATGTTAATTTTGTGAATATTTGGTTATTTGAAGTGTACATTATAGAGGGTTTTGTTGTTGTTGTTGTTGTTGTTGTTGTTTGCCGCTTTCTTTACTTTCCGGACATTTGTAGCCTACTATATCTATATCTTGTTATCTGAATTAAGATTAAAAAAAATCCTCCAGTTCAAAAACATATCTATGCTTTCACCGCCTGTAGCTCACGTCCACAAATAATTCGGCATTAACACGGAGTGGTAGATTAGTGATTCAAAATGATGATTATGAACAGTTCCAGTGGCTCATGCTCCGTCGCCTTCTCCCCAGCCGCGTGAATATTACTAGGGAGCTTAGATTTGCGGCAAGGACGTTTGAGACGACGAGTGCGTTGGACGTTCACCTCTGTCTCTCCTTGCGTCGCGTGCTGAAAAATAGCTTTGAATTACGCGGATACGCAACATAATACATAGAGAATAAAATATGGGTGCTTCAAGTGGCTCTCTGTTTACTATTTTTCGTTTCAGTTCGGTTCCTATTTGGTATCATTACCTTTTTGTGTTGTTGTTGTTTGACCGTGATAATAATTTCTCATGTCTTCTCATGCAGGTGGATATCAATTGAGGACATTCACAATATCAAACTTTTTCATCTCACCAGAAAGGAAGTTCAATATAGCAATATAACGCTTTCCAAACAAATCAGCTGATACAGATAGAGAAGTGCTAGATACTATTCGTAAATATTTCACGTCATTGTTGGTCACCATCATAAAAGTGTAGTCGGGCAACTGGCGAACCTCGCACCACACAGCACCACGAGCACGTACCGGGTATTCCAACGTCGACGTTCTGCTTACGCCCCCAGCGGTGAAACAGAAGTATATGAATTCGGTTGTTACGTAGCACCTGTAAAGGTCCATACCTGTGTTAATAGCCAGTTAAGAAAAAAAAAAATGGCAGCTAGCAACATACAAACGCGTTGAATGTAGTCCAACGCATACAAATTACATCAAGGAAGTGACTCAATCGAAAAATTTTGAGTGGTGCATTAAGAGTGACCAGGGTCATGAGGTTCAATATAAACAAATACATTATTCAGCTTTCAGATCATGTCAATCGCAAGTATTTATATGGAATATCCGATAGCTATAAAAAAAGAGATCTTATGAGGTCATGTCCCGAGAAGTAAATTCCACTCTCAGGTAACTTGTGCCATTATATTATGATGAAACCGTTTGAATACAACTGACACAAAAAATATGTAAAACACACACACACACACACACACACACACATACAAAGAGAAATTACAAAGGATAAAATATAAGCAAGGTACAGGTTCATAGACATTACAACGAAAGCAAGAAAGAAAACAAAAATTAATCTACATGCTTGCTCGTTTATCAACCTTGGGTCAGCAACATACAAAAACCAATCATGTCCATTATGAATTACTAAACAGTATACATTCTATCAAATAAAACAGTGTTATAACGAGGTTTTTAGGAACATATTTTTACCATTAACTCTATTTTTTCTTTTTTTTTTGTTTATTTCTATTTGTGTAATCATGTTTTTGATCTCTGTAATTTTGTTTGATGTTCTTTAATAAAAAAAAAATGAAAGATAAAAAGAAACCTTGGGTCAGCAAATAGCACTTTCTACAGTGTATATAGATAACTGGTATTTCTTAAATGTGTTTTTACATTCATAGATGAGGCACTTAACTTATGCTTTCTGGTTCTTATTGTAGATTATATATTTGACACCCCCTCCCACCATTTGTATCATCTTTGCGCGCTTGATATCCGCACGAGGTTTACGTTCAGACGCTGTTTCTAAACTTTATCTTAAGTTTATCTAAACTTTATCTAACTTCTTTAATTAAACCTTATCTAAAGTTTAGGTCAAAAATATAACTCGTAAAGCTTAACGCCGTGTGGAAGCACTAGAATGTTAGCAATTTTAAAGTTTAGTCGATGATCAGAACCACATTTCCATTTTAGGGTTTACGTTTTATCCACGATATCCACGGTATAGTTTCGCTCCGTGTGTACACAATTCGGCAACCGCATGTGAATGTATAGTTACATTCACACGCAGTTGCCAAATTTGAAGTTTCATTCGAAAACTTAACTGCCAATGATAAGTTCCACTCGTGAATTCACACGCGCACCGGTCCAGTCCTAAGTTTACGAGCGAATCCCGCTCGATAATTATAACGGAGATGCTCAGTCTTCGCTGCTGTGACTTTATGCCCATACAGAATAGCGCAGCTGGAGGTTGGTCCGGAAGCGAATGAGAAGTGAGCTTCACGCACAAGCTCGTTGATTATTGTGTCCACACGGAGGGAAACAAGTGGCAGGGGGGCAAGTGGCAGGGGGAGGGGGCAAGGGGGGCTAAGATGTCTTGTGATTCTCTGTCATCGACTAAACTTTAAGATTGCCAACTCTCGAAACTTTCAAGAATTGACATTCAGTTTTGAAGCTTACATCTAACTCAATAGGTGTACATCTATGTGACATAATTATTATCACATAATTATTATCACAAACCCGTAAGCCGAAGAATTTTACTATAATACCATCTATTGGTTTGTGAGTTGGACCACAATATTCCAAAGCTATCATTTTTCAAACAATTTTTTTTCTTCAAATTCTTTTAAAGTATAATACTTCATGGGTTATAGGCCTTCAATATAAAGGCTGACATTGTAAAGATTTTGAAATTAATGATAGCTTTTCCGTACCAGGCCTAAATGGATTCTTTTGCAAAGCTATATATATGACAATAGTGATTATTCATATGCATGTATTTCATATACCAACATACCAATAAATGCCAAAACCTAGGCCCTATAGGCTCCATATTCATAAGAAGGCTCTTATATAGCTCATTAGTAAAGACATTTACTTTCTTCTTTTGATATATAACATTATGTATTATATATATATAATATATACATAAATTGTGTGTGTGTGTGTGTTCGTGTGTGTGTGAGTGTGTGTGTGTGTGTGTCTACTCATAATACTGTCAGTGATATAAATTTGAAATTTAAAAAGCGGAACTGAGAAAAGGTGAGTGAAATACAGCCACAGGCATCAACACTTCATAATTTATACTGCATTAGGCGACCGGTGGATTATGGTTTAATCCCAGACATGCCATATGAATTCGACGATTATTCACCACAGCCTTACAAGCAGCTGCTTAGGTATCTACTTCTAATCTGCTTCTACTCTTGACTATCACCTTAATCAAATCCCGTAGCAGAAGAGGTGCTGATCGGTGAGTATCAATAAGGAAGGAAGTGTGCAAAACGAATATCTGGGACTTTGATAACTACGAATATGTGCATTGTTTGAGAGAGATGTCTCATATTCAATTGTGCTGTCTATAGTATTGGCAGTTTAAGCTTTGGTTTAGTATAAGATTGGATTAAAAAAAAAAATCTGCGTCTAAATATACGTAATATGTACAAATATCAATACTTATACCCGCCTTCAAATGCAATGCGTTCATTGGATGGATGAGGCCCTTCTAAAGGAATCACAGTCTTGTTACGTCCATCAAATGATATTCTGACGACTTTCAACCAAAAAACTATATAGACTTCTCTGTTCAAAAAACACAAAAAATTGGGGGGAAAAGAGAAATGTGCATCATAACCAAGATGGAAGAATGCAATTGATTTGATTACGCAAAAGTTATGCTACTCCATTATTCATCTGAACCAACGATTATTTGCAGGGAAATAATATAGCAGCCATGGTGAAGATATACACTCTTTCAGTCATTCTAAATAAGATAATTTAGATAAGATAAGATAGGGGATTGTGCTTTAAACTTGATACTAAGAAACTACTTATGAAATCTTACAGAGCATATACCATTCTAAGAGGAATTCAAAATTTATTTGATCAGAAATGGCTTTGAAATGGGTGAGATATAAAAAAAAGAATAAGTAAAACAACGCGATCCAAATAAAAGGTGCGACTCATCTTTTCCTAGGATTGCTTTGTTTGGTTGCCTCAGCTATTTCATAGTAATTTTCGATAAATAAACTTTAAATACCTCTTTGAATTACATGCGCTTTCGTATTTCATAAGATTTTTAGAACAACTCGTCAAAAAAGTTGGAAACCTGAAACCAGGTCTCAATCAAAGCTTTACAATCCCTTTAACGACAGGAATATTAGGGACCTTTAGATTTTCGCGACGGGAACGTTCAGCTACCTGATGCACCAATCATATGGGGTGCCATTTTATTTTTTATACGTTGCGTACCAACGTAATCTAAAGCTACTTTTCAGCACGACGCAGGGGGAGAGGAGAACGTCCAACGCACTCGTCGTCTCAAACGTCCGCGCCGCAAATCTAAAGCTCCCTATAAACTAAAGTTAGACCAGAAATTTATCAATACTGAGAAATTAGGTGATCCCTCAATCCGTAATTCTATACCAATGTAGGCCTAATTGGCCTTCGACGAAATTATGAAGATTTTCATTAAAGATGGATTTAAACGTGGCATCCTGCGTTCGTGAGATATGAAGGTGCAGCAAGTTTCATGACCTAAGAGCATCATCGTCTAAAGATGCTAAATGTATGACCATGATGACGCGCGTGATTATGAGACAAGGATTTCACGCCATAAAGTCACCTGCTCTTGATGTCAAGCTCCATTCTTGGAAACTTGCTGGAACTGGGCAGCCTCGCGATGACACGTATTGGACCCCTGCTCATTCCAGTTCGAAACACTACCACAGTACTTGCGGTTTCATCGTAGTTTAGTAGGTAAAGTTTCTGATCCGAGTGGTCCAAAGACAGCGAGATTCCCTTACCAGGCAGACCTCCAAAGGAAAAGTTAGAAATACTTCACACTTTACGTATATTCACTTTCGAGATGGAAAAAGTGGAAGAAGGGGGTTGATGTGGTGAAACATTGTAATAACTTTCACCATCTTGATATCTGTATGTACTAGCACAAAGCAGTCACAATAAAAGTGCTTTGTAGATGAAAAGTACACCTACGACATTTGTCGGTTTTTTTTGTCTTTTTTATGCGTCAATACACTAACGCGAATAACTAACAAAAATGAAAACAACAACAACAACAAAAAAAAAAACCTTCAAACTTTACTGTGGGATAATTGGGTAGGAACAAGATAAGTAGCTATAAAGCAATAGTTAGGCCCTATTTGACTGTGTACTATGGGATTTTAAAATACAGTCGTTGATTTTGTTGATTCATTTTGAGGGAAACATGGAAGCTGCAACGTCTTGGCATCTTGGAAATTAGCCTTGTAAGATATTTAGGATAATTTGATATTTATTCCAAGGTATTTGTATCACTGATTTCGTAACGCGATTGAATAGGGAAATTGAAGAACCCAATGAAAGCACGTTCTGATGCAGGAATTAGTATTTTGCCTAGTTTCGAAGAGAGGGGAAGGACGGTAACAATGTCAAATTTTATGAACTCTATACAGGTCTGCAACACTATAAATGAACACTCTTTCCTTACTTGCAGTGATACTTGTCGTTGTTGTGCCTAAAAGAGAAGTGCGCAACACTGAGTTTGTTTCACTATGAACCCAGTATACAGCCATTTCAACAGGGTTACAGGACACGACTGCTGGTGCTGGTGAAGGCGGTATCCAGTCGTATATTTTGATCGCCTCAAGTCTCGGATCTGGTATAATTTCAACGCGTCCTACGAGAAACGAAGTGTTCGTTGCGATGACTGCAAAAATTTCCTCTTCCAGTGGCAGATCTGTGAGGAAAATGATTATACTGTATATGGTTAGGTTCTCTGCACAATTTCGCCTAGAACAAGATGTTAAATATGTTGTACCCCTCACATCGCTTTTTGTTTAAAATCGTCAGAAAAAAATTCGATTCGATATCAGTATCGAGCGCCAACCTAAACATGCACCTCAAAATAAAACAATAGGTTGAATCAGGAATCAGGGTGTCTTACGCAGTTGAGGCATGAAGAAATGAATAGGAAAAGAAAAACTGAACAATAAATCAATATGTGTCATGAACAGTGTCAACAATGAAGGAAATCTTGCAAATATCAGTTATCTTACGATTCTTATGATATAAAACTAGCGTTTTATATCATGTTATAGTTATATCGTGCTGCCCTTGGACTGTATCAGATTTATTATTATTATTTTTGTTATTATTGTTATCATTATTATCAGTTTCATTATTATTATTTTTATTATTATTATTAATTTTATTATTATTATTATTTTTATTATTATTATCAACTTTATTATTATCATTATTGATTCTATTATTATTAGTAGTAGTAGTAGTAGTAGTAGTAGTAGTAGTATTAATATTATCATTATTATTTGTAATCCACGCACACGTAAAAGAATATGTCATGTTGATTGCTTTTATTTTTCCATATTCTCCTAATACTGTCCACTGGTGGTTTCCCGACCAATCAAAATACCAACTGCAATTGCCCAGTAAGACTACATTATATAGGTAATAATCCCAGGTATCCCATTCATAGCCATCCAATGTAATATAAATGTTTCATATCCTCCTTGGAAGATGTCATTCTTCGATACATAAAACTGTATTTACATAAGCACAGTGAGTGTGATGATGTTCTGACGTATCTCACATGACATTTGAAAATAATGCATTCACTTCAAATTCGCGTTATATTGCCTTTTGTTGTTTGTTTGCATTATATTCAGCTGTAATAGTACTTACTGTAGTCATTTTCAATTTTATAGTAAAGTGTTTGAGGCGCTGAAGCCCTTTGTAAAAGCTGGGATTAAACAGTTGGAGTTTCTCAAATCTTAAAACATGAAAAATGGCAATGAATCTTTCAGAGGGCAATCCTTTTTAACCGCCATGGAAAACACTTTAAAAAATAATTTTTCCTTTACCTCTTATTTTACCTTTCCAGTTTTCTTCTCCTTGTTTGAACAAGCTGGGATTAAAAATTTGGAGCTTAACAACTCTTGAAACATAAAAATGGCAATGTATCTTTAGGAGGTCATTTTTTAACGCCCTGGGAAACACTTACAGAATTGTTCCTTTACCTCTTATTTTACCTTTCCAGTTCTCTTCTCTTTCGCTTTCTCTCTCTCTCTTGAAAGAGAGAGAGAGAGATCGATTAAGTGTTATCGTGAGGCATGTCAGTCGAAAAGTAAGAATCTTACCTTTCTTCTCGCAGAGAATCCAGGGTTTCACGGGCGATGGCAAGGTAGTGGTGTTCCCTGCTGCCTTTGAAGTTGACAGCTTCGCCACAAGCTGTACGGTGCTTCCATCAACCATTTTCCCCTTACCGCAGATCGTTATTAACACATTGCACGGCTGCGAGGCTACACAAATTTTAGATAGGCGCTAAATCAATTTCAGATTATGTTTTTTTTTTCTCTCTCTCAATGTGACAAGAAAGAGTGAATGCTGTAAGCGTGACTATGAAAATTTGACTAAAATGGGATAAGAATCAAGGATGTCACGACAAAATTAAGTTTTGTAATAAGATGGCTCTTGAATAGTCAATATCAACATAAAAGCAAATATGCCATCACCTCACAACACAGACATCAGCCAAATTATTTGAATATCCATATCAACCGTTTGGTTGATATGATGTAATTCATGTTATTGCAACATCTTTAAAGCATTCCAATCATGAAAGCAGGACCATCAAGCCGTGCCTCGGATAGAAAGTTTATTCAACAATAATTATGTGCAAAAATAATTACCGCATTTCAATTGATCCAATAATAACGTTCCTATCAAAGCTCATCGAAGAAACATATAACTTAACAAAAAGTTAACTTACCAGCGAGATCACATAACATGACAAGAATTAAGATTCCACGCTTCATGTTAAAGTACTTGTACTCCTAAGACTGGCTTGAAAGAGTGCATAACTTCCATGAGAGTGGTATAAAGGAAGGCTAAGATGACCAAGTTTATTACGTTGGTCTCACTCTTTCGCCAGTTATCTTTCTGTCTTTCTTCTTTTTCTTTCTATCTGTCTGTCTTTCTTTCTTTCTCTCTTTTCTTATTAAACTCGGTACAAAACACGGAGGATGTAAACCGCAAGGGGCCTGACGGAATTATTAATGAACGTTTACCTGGTTCCACAATTTCCATTCCGTATAAAAGCAGATTCTACTCCTGTCAATTATCCAGCGTGCCCGTTATTTATACAGAAACTGAAGTAGGTAAATGATATATTTAAAAACAAACAAGTCCTTTATGACTTTCACCCCGAAAGGTCAGTACGATAATTGCCTTTCGTTGGAGAAATTAGATCTCTTAAAATTACAGCAACAATTTACTTCTAGATATATAAATCGCCCTCTGAAATGAATTTTTGTTTCTAAGTCCATGAACATGATAAAAGGTGTACCAAAGTAGGAGGGTGTATATAGGAAGGTATCTCACTTCCAAACTAGAAAATTTTTGATATTTTTGAATTTATTAACTCACGACAAAATTCTTCATTTTACAAGATTAATTATGTACAAAGGCGTAAATGTGTCTTGCAACTAAATTTTCAGAGTAAGAAACGAAAAGAGGGTGCTGATGGTGCAAACTGAAAAAATGTTGTTAGTGAAGTACGTACACATAGTGCAAATAATACTCTATCTTTTATGTGTATATATATATAATATCCCGTGTGTGTGCGTGTGCCGAGTTTACATTGCACAACGCACAAACCAGACAAAACTGATCCTGGACTATTCCTGGGCAAGAATGTTAAGCTACCGGTTATTTAAAATGTGTATATACATGACCAGTCATCCGGTCATTGCTCAGCTGACGATGATGTTGGAAACAGACTGCTGATAGTAAAATACATGATTGTATACATATACTTTTTTAGAGGAAATCTTTATTTGGTTTCCTATATCAGCGTGATATAAAAACCAAATATAAAGAACCGGAAAATGCATACAATAACTCCTGAACCGTTTCACGATAGATACAACACATGCACACTACTAACCTAGACTTATGTACTCACACACGCAAAAATAAAAGTCGGAAACTTTGTCTGAAAAAAAAAAATATCCACAGTACCCACGACTTTTCGAAAATGCTGTCTTAAAGGGAAGATAAACCCTACGAGCAATGCGGATTGAGTGAAAGCAGCAACACTAGTAGAACGCATCAGTGAAAGTTTGAAGAAAATCGGACAATCGATGCAAAAGTTATGAATTTTTAAAGTTTTGGTGTTGGAACCGCTGGATGAGGAGACTACTAGAAGTTATGACGTATGAGTGGACAACAATACAAAGAAAATATAAAGAAAATTCTACAAAAAAAAAAAAACATTTTTCATGAAAATTACAAATTCCGTCATCTTGATACTGACATGTGTTAAGGGTAGCAATTATTCCCCCTGCTTTCTGAAAGCGGTTAGTCAAGTGCTCTTTCATAATGCTAGAAAAATGAATTTTTGTTGAATTTCCTTTATATTTTCTTTGTATTGTTGTCCTCTCATACGTCATAACCTCTAGTAGTCTCCTCATCCAGCGGTTCCAACACCAAAAGTTTGAAAATTCATAACTTTTGCATCGATTGTCCGATTTTCCTCAAACTGTCACTGATGTGTTCTACTAATGTTGCTGCTTTCACTCAATCTATATTGCTCTTTGGGTTTACCTTCCCTTTAAGAATATTACCGTATAAGAGGAGATTGACCTTTGCCCCCCCCCCCCCTAAAACAAAAACGTATGACAAAAAGAAATGCATAAAATTTGAATACATAACGGAAAAAGGTCTATTCTTCAATTCTTCAATAATATTTCTTGTTAAACTGTTCCTTTCTTTTTTTTTTCCTGCAATTGATATTATACCTTTTAAATCAAGTCAAAATTTCAAGCAGAGCTTTTACGAATGAAATGCCAAATCACAACTTCTTAATTATTTATAATTAGAGATTTCTGATACAAAGCACGCGTTAATGAGCGCGTTCTAGGATTTCCGAGACCGGTCGACGTCCTGCGGAGACTTTTCATACCGGGGCGACATCCAATGTTCTTTATCCACTGTTCGTGCAAAATGGTCTAACACTCATCGCATCCAGTGACCACTGTTCGTCCACTGTTCATCCACCGTTCACCTGTTTGTTTGTTTGTTTGTTTGTTTGCTTGTTTTTGAGCTTCAGCGTCTAGTATGAAAGGGATATTATACCAACATTTTTCTATGGAGACGGTGGACGACCTCCGGTTCTCATCCATTGTTCAGTGAATGGTATGAAAAGGATAATCAAAAATGTCAAAACTCGTTGCTTGCATTTGATGAAAAAAAAAAACCACACCAGCGAATAAGTTTCAAGTTTCAAGCTTCTTTATTTCACCAAACAAAGAAGATATAAAAACAAACAAACACATACAACAACATTAGAATACAATTACAAAATATCAGTTAAACAGTGTAAAAGGAATTGCTATGGCAGGCAGCAGCCAGAAAGGAAATGTCCCTTATTTTCGGCTGACCTAAAAACATTCGTTAAATTTCTGTTACCAATGTGTTCGAAGCAAGTAAAACATAAGAACAAGACAGGACTAAGACATAACAATCAACACACAATGACAATAACAAAACACCTGATGTCTCAAAACATAAAGGATAAAAACTGATACTGTAACTTAAATGAATTTGGTTGTAATTATTGAAGAGAATTTTTTATAACCAGATTTAAATATATTCAAAGAGTTAGCATTGCGTATTTCAAAGGGGAGAGAATTCCACAGAATAGGACCACTGTAAAGAATAGATCGTTGATAAAAAGATGTACGAGATAGAGGTAGGTGAAAATCACTCGCGGTTCGCGTATTGTAATTATGAATTTGATTATTGTATGTGAAAAAGTCCAAAAGAGTTTTTGGTAATATAGAGTTCTTACATAAATACATAAAAATCCCCACTTGGTATTTATACATATCATTCAATTGCAATATTTTCAGGGATAAAAAGAGTGGTGGGGTATGGGCAAGATAAGAGGCATGGGCAATGATTCGTATTGCACGTTTTTGAAGTAGTAATAGTCTTTGAATATGACATTCATGAGCATTACCCCAAACAATTATTCCATAATACAAATAAGGTAAAATCACTATAGCACTATAAATTGATTTCAAAACAGACTTCGGGAAAAAACTAAGTTTGTACATTACGCCAATATTTTTTGATGATTTATTACAAATATAATTAATATGATTAGACCAATTCAACTTATTGTCTACAAAAACTCCAAGAAATTTCAGTGAGGAAACTTGCATGATTTGAGAACCACACATATTAATACATACAGTGTCAATATTAATTCTTTTCTTTGTAAATATCATAAAATTAGTTTTTGATATATTGATTAATAATGTGTTCATTCGCAGCCAACTTGTAACATATTGCAATTCCTTATTAAAAATCTCTTGTAAAGAATCCATATCATCATGAGACAAAAATATGCTTGTGTCATCTGCAAATAAAATGCATTGTAAAATATTAGAAACATTTGGCAAATCATTTGTATATAAAAGAAACAAAATAGGCCCAAGGATCGATCCCTGGGGCACTCCACATCTTATGTTTTTATATTCAGAAACATTCTTATCAATTGATACAAACTGCTTACGATTACTCAAATAACTTTTAAAAAGATTGAAAATAACTCCACGAATACCATACTGACCTAATTTAGCTAAAAGAATATTATGACCAAGCGTGTCAAATGCTTTGTTCAGGTCTAAAAATAAGCCCAGTAAAATTTTCCCGTTGTCTATTGCACAGATCACCTTATGAATGAAATCAGTCAATGCTGAAGATGTGGAGTGCCCCGGTCTAAATCCATATTGATTTTTCTTAATAATATTGCACTTTGTCAGAAATTGAATAAGCCTAGTGGAAATACATTTTACAAAAACTTTGGAGAAAACGGATAAAACTGATATTGGGCGATAATTTGTCATCAAATCAGGGTAACCACTTTTAAAAACTGGTACAACTCTTGCGATCTTCAGTTTATCTGGAAAAATACCAGATTCCATGCACTGATTAAATATTGCACATAATAATTTTATCAACGTTTGTTTGTCTGTCCGGTTCTCATCCATTGTTCAGTGCCTGGTATGAAAAGGATACAATATTCGCCCCACTATGATCCCCTGTAGAGCCCGCAAATGTCGAAATCGCCCACTTATGTCAAAATTACCAATAATGTGATAAAACGTCAACCACAGATGTCATAATTACCACAAATATCATAACACGGCAACCCCAAACGTCAAATTCACCACAAATGCCATCACACGTCAACCACAAACGTCAAAATCTGCCTAACCACAAATGCCACGAACACGTCGACCACATGTCAAAATTTCCATTTTTACGGCAAATATCATAACGCGTCAATCAAAATTGTCAAAACTCGTTGCTTGCATTTGATGAAAAAAAAAATAAACCAGCGAATAAGACTATAATTTTATCAACGTTTGTTTGTCTGTCCGTCTGTCTGTTTATTGGAATGAACTTGGTGGGTGAATGAAGGTTAATCCCATAATTACCCGCAAATGTCACAACGCATCGACCGCAAATGTCAAAACACGTTGTTTGCATTATAGTAGTCACATGCAGAAATAATAAGATAAAACGGATTAAAATACAATCAAATCAAATCAAATCAGTGCCTCTGTTTTACGTGTATATAGATACGGACATAATAATCGTCTGTTTAGGGCAAGGGTTTTTAATTCATATTTTGTTCATTGTATTTTATTCTACCCCTTGTGTTCGTTCGTCACCTCATTTGCCAATGCCCCCCCCCCCCCAGTGATTTTTATCGTTTAGTTTTGGGCATTTCCCATCCGCGAGAGTTTTTAAACACAAGCAAAGGCTGCTACCTGGCGCTTGCATTTCCCTCTTTTCGTAAACGCTATTTTGCGTTTCCTACGCTTTTATGCTGTGTTGTTCAATCATAATTAGCGCCTCTTGTATCTTTGTCACGCAGATGACTGTCAATTTAACACATTCACAACATCAAAAAACACCATCCCACCAGGCAGATACTCGTCTGCGGTGATAATACCCATGTGCAGTGACATGGGAAGAATTTCAAAGACGTTGGAGGATATTTTACGTATGTTGAGCATCGCATTGTCGGTTAGTATTAAGAAAGAGTAGTCGGGTAACTGGCGAACCTCGCACCAAACAGCACCGAGATCACTTATCGGGTAGTAAGCAGTCCATGTTCTGCTTTCGACAGTGGTGCATAAGTATAACATGTCAGCCTCTGCGTTGCACCAGTAGGAGTCCAGGTCTGTGTAGCAAATGGAACAAATGCTGATAGAATAAGAAGTCGAAATTTTACTCTCCTAGAAAATCGTGCTTACCCAAATTATACGTTTTGGTAATCACAGTGAATCCTATAATAATCTTATAGCACTTTCTGTGGATTTGAGCTGGGCGGTTTCGAAAGTCGAAATTTTGCTCTCCAAGAAAATCATGCTTAAAAATTTGAGTCGGTCTACCCAAAATATACGTTTTGTTAACTACAGTGAATCCTAATCATATACGACTTTCTGTGGATTTGAGATGGGAGCAATCCCACATTTTGAGAGATGTGTCTCATAAGCAATTGTACAAACGGAATGAGCAGTGCTTTTAGTAATAAAGTTTATAGCAAAGTTAACCCTTTGTTTAGAATCAGCTTGGAATGAAAAGAAAAAAATCTGCGTCTTATATCGCAACATTTACGATTATCGAAACTTCCTACCTTCAAATGCGATGTGTGCATTCGGTGGATGCGGCTTTTCGAAATGAATCACAGTTTTACTGCGTCCGTCGAAGGGTATTCTAATGAATGTGAAGAAAACGACTACATAGACTTCTCTGTTGAAAAGAATGTTACAGACAGGAGAAATATCAGAGTAAGATAAACAATATGACAGAATAGAATTACATTTCATATCAATACAATCCACGTTACTAAGTTAATATACTATAATATGATCGCATACATGAATTATTGCTGACTAAATAACAATAGCCATAGTAAAAATGTAAACCGTCAGTCAATTCCGACAAGATGAACTCACTCGACGTTATGAAAGTGTTCACGAATCCCATAAAATTACTGCAATATTGATAACATCATTATCTTAACATTTCAACACACACGTGATTTTGGGGACAAGGATTTCAAATAATAACGTCACCTATTCTTGAAGTCAAGCTCCATTCTCGGGTGCACAATGGTATTGCGAAGCCTTGCGATGACACGTATAGGGCCCCTGTTCATTCCAGTTCGTAAAACTACCACGGTATGTGTGATTTCATAGTAGTTAAGTAGATAAAGTTGTTGATCCGAGTGATCCAAAGACAGCGAGATTAGCTTGCCAGGCAGACCTCGAACAAAAAGAAAAAAAAAAAGAGAGAACTAATCCACTTTACGCGAGTTTACTTTCGAGAAGGAAAGAACAGAACAAGGAGATTGATATGATGAGAATAATAGTATGTATATCTGTATGCACTCGTACAAGGCACCTAAGATCAAGATGATATGATTTCATTAGATGAAAAGTACTGCGCTTAAAGTTGCTTGTTTCTTTGTTTCCTTCTCACTTTATGCCGATATTCGTTACCATGGAAGCCTATACATTCATACACATATAGTATAGGCGAATTCAAGGCAAACATACCCTTCACAGTATCGGGTAAAATGGGTAAATAGGAACGGTATTACTAGTTGGAGCAATGGTTATGGCTGTACAATTTGATTGTTAACTACAACAATTCACAAAACTGCTTTAAGAGATATGGAAGTTGCAACTTTATGACATCTTGGTATTCAGCATTGTGAATTAAATATGCCTATTTGATATTCATTTCATAGTCAGATTAGTACTGGATATCACTGTTTTCATGACGTGATTAAACAAGGAAATTAAAAAACCCAGCAAAACACGTCTTGATGCACTGATTCAGTGGAAAGGCGGTATCAATGTCAAATTTCATGACCATTACTATGCAGGTCTGCAATACAATGAACACTCTTTCCTTACTTGCAGTGATACTTGTTGTTGCTGTGTCTAAAAGAGAAGTGCGCAACACTGAGTTTGTGTCACTATGAACCCAGTATACAGCCATTTCAATAGGGTTACACGACACGACTGTCGGTGCTGGTGAAGGCGGTATCCAGTCGTATATTTTGATCGCCTCAAGTCTTCGATATGGTGTCATTTCAATGCGCCCTAGGAGGAACGAATAGTTCGTTGCGATGACCGCAATAATTTTATCTTCCAGTGGCAGATCTGAGGGTTACAATGCATTGAAAAGTTAAAGGGTGTGTACAGTTCTGGTCGAGGTGAGGATTTAGCTGTTAACGTTTAGCGAGATATTCAGAAACCACTCTATGAAATGTCAAAGAGCATTCAGTTCTAAGGGATATCAAAAGTTTATTCGATGAAAATCGGTTTTGAAATGGCTGAGATATCCAAAAACAAGGTGAAACAAAGAGATCCTAATAAAGTTGTGGCATGTCGCCTTTTATTATTAGCACTTTTTTGGATATCTCAGCCATTTGAAAATCAATTTTCATCAAATAAACTTTGAATCCTTCTTAAAATTACATGCTCTTTCATATTTCATAAGAGGCTTTTCATTATCTCACTTAGGAATGTTCAAAACATGAATCCCCACCTCAACCAGTACTGTACAGTCCCTTTAAAGTTCGCGATACACAGTTTTGCCTTGCACGAAATGTTGATGAAGTTTAATATCTTGTGGGCCTAATCTTCACTATGCCACTAAAATCTTCAGAAAAGGTTTGGTTAGATATCAGTATCGAGCGCCAACCTATGCATGTGCAAGTAGGCGACCTCTAGCTCTATGGCGGGTTGAATCAGGAACTGGAGGGCTTGCGCAGACTTGTTGAGGTATTAAGAAATGAACAGGAAAACTGAACAACAAATCAGTATGTATCATGAATTAACGGTATCAACAACGAAGTAAATCTTGCAAATATCGTTTGAATTGAACGTATCATGTTCCAGTTATATCGGACTGTTGCGGGACTGTATCAGATTCGTTTTTATTATTATTTTGTAAGATCATGCACACGTAAAAGATGTCATGTTGGTATTGGCCATTATCCTCCTCGGAAGACCTCCTCCGATACATTAAATTGAATTTACGAAAGCACGGTGCGTGTAGGAACGTTCTGACGTATCACACATGGCATTTGAAAATAATGCATTCACTTGAAACTCGCTTTCTACGTGGCCCTTTGTTGTTGTTGTTTTTTTGCATTATCATTCAGCAGTAATAGTATACCAACTCTACTCATTTTCAATTTTGACAGATATCATGTTTGAGGTAAAGGCCCCCCCCCCCCCCGTGAAAGCTGGGATTTAAAAAAAAAAATGGAGTTTCAAAACTCTTAAACATAAAAAATGGCAATGTACATTGTATCTTAAGGAGGGTAACCTTGAAAACACTTACAGAATATTGTTCCTTTACCTCTTATTTTACCTTTCCAATGCTCTTCTATTCTCTTCTCTCTCTCTCTCTGTTGAGAGAGAGAGAGATCGATTAAGTGTTATCGTGAGGCATGTCAGTCGAAAAGTTAGCATCTTATACCTTTCTTCTCGCAGAGAATCCAGGGTTTCACGGGCGATGGCAAGGTAGTGGTTCTCCCTGCTGCCTTTGAAGTTGACAGCTTCGCCACAAGCTGTACGGTGCTTCCATCAACCATTTTCCCCTTACCGCAGATCGTTAGTATCTCATTGCACGGCTGCGAGGCTACGCAAATTTTAGATAGGCTCTAAGTGAATTTCAGATTATGTATTTTTTAATTTTTTTTATCAATGTGACATGTAAGAGTGAATGCTGTAAGCGTAACTATGAAAATGTGACTAAAATGGGATAAGAATCAAGGATGTCACGACAAAATTAAGTTTTGTAAAAAGATGGCTCTTGAACAGTCAATATCAATATATAAAACAAATATAACATTACCTCACAACACAGACATCAGCTAAAATATTTGAATATCCATATCAACCGTTTGGTTGATATGATATGATTTACGTTATTACAAAATCTTTAATGTATTCGAATCATGAAAGCAGGATCATCAAGCCGTGCCTCAGATAGAAAGTTTATTCAACAATAGTTATGTGCAAAAGAAGAAACATAATTATAGAACTTAACAAAAAGTTAACTCACCAGCGAGATCACATAACATGACAAAAATTAAGATTCCACGCTTCATGTTAAAGTGCTTGTACTCCTAAGACTGGCTTGAAAGAGTGCATAACTTCCTTGAGAGTGGTATAAAGGAAGGCTAAGATGAGCAAGTTTATTACGTTGGTCTCACTCTTTCACCATTTATCTTCGTGCCTTTCTTCTTCTCTTTCTTTCTTTACCCTTTAAACTCGGTACAAAACACGGAGGGTGAAAACCGCAAGTAGCCTGACGGAATTATTAATGAACGTTTACCTGGTTCCACAATTTCCATCCCGTATAAAAGCAGATTCTACTGCTGTCAATTATCCAGCGTGCCCGTTACTTATACAGAAACTGAAGTAGGTAAATGATAAATTTAAACACAAACAAGTCCTTTATGACTTTCACCCCGAAAGGTCAGTACTGATAATTGCCTTTCGTTGGAGAAATTACATCTCTTAGAATTGCAACAACAATTTACTTCTGGATATCCTTTAATGTTTGAAAATAAATCGCCCTTTGAAATGAATTTTTGTTTCTAAGTCCATGAACATGATAAAAGGTGTACCAAAGTAGGAGGGTGTATATAGGAAGGTATCTCACTTCCAAACTAGAAAATTTTTGATATTTTTGAATTGATTAACTCACGACAAAATTCTTCATTTTGCAAGATTAATTCTGTACAAAGGCGTAAATGTGTCCTGCAACTAAATTTTCAGAGTAAGAAACGAAAACAGGGTGCTGATGTTGCAATCTGAAAAAATGTTGTTAGTGAAGTACGTACATATAGTGCAAATAATACTTTATCTTTTATGTATGTATATATATATATATATATATATATATATATATATATATATATATATATGTGTGTGTGTGTGTGTGTGTGTGTGCCGAGTTTACATTGCACAACGCACAAACCAGACAAACTGATCCTGGACTATTCCTGGGCAAGAATGTTAAGCTACCGGTTATTTAAAATGTGTCTTTATATATTAACATATGAAGAGTTTGTTTGGAAAAACTAAAAGTTCATATTTGCCACATGGAGATATTTGCGATTAAAGGTCAAGAAAAATAAAGAGAATTATAAGAAAATTTTTGCTTCTTTTAAGGATAACTTCAAAAATGTACCAATATATGCAGTGACCAATATATCATTTAATAAGTATTATTTTGTACTTTATGACAGAGACCGTACTTCAAAATCTTCAAAAATGGACTTATCGGTTTTTGCGAACAAGCTCTTTATATATATATATATATATATATATATATATATATACACACACAAGGTCATGACCAGTCATCCAGTCATTGCTCAGCTGACGATGATGTTGGAAACAGACTGCTGATAGTAAAATACATGATTGTATACATATACTTTTTTAGAGGAAATCTTTATTTGGTTTCCTATATCAGCGTGATATAAAAACCAAATATAAAGAACCGGAAAATGCATACAATAACTCCTGAACAGTTTCACGATAGATACAACACATGCACACTACTAACCTAGACTTATGTACTCACACACGCAAAAATAAAAGTCGGAAACTTGGTCTGAAAAAAAAATATCCACAGTACCCACGACTTTTCGAAAATGCCGTCTTAAGAATAATACCGTATAAGAGGAGATTGACCTTTGCCCCCCCCCCCCCAAAACAAAAACGTATGACAAAAAGAAATGCATAAAATTTGAATACATAACGGAAAAAGGTCTATTCTTCAATTCTTCAATGATATTTCTTGTTAAACTGTTCCTTTCTTTTTTTCCTGCAATTGATATTATACCTTTTAAATCAAGTCAAAATTTCAAGCAGAGCTTTTAAGAATGAAATGCCAAATCACAACTTCTTAATTATCTATAATTAGAGATTTCTGATACAAAGCACGCGTTAATGAGCGCGTTCTAGGATTTCCAAGACCGGTCGACGTCCTGCGGAGATCTTTCATACCGGGGCGACATCCAATGTTCTTTATCCACTGTTCGTTCCAAACGGTCTAACACTCATCGCATCCACTGTTCGTCCACTGTTCATCCACCGTTCACCTGTTTGTTTGTTTGTTTTTGAGCTTCAGCGTCTAGTATGAAAGGGATATTATACCAACATTTTTCTATGGAGACGGTGGACGACCTCCGGTTCTCATCCATTGTTCAGTGCCTGGTATGAAAAGGATATAATATTCGCCCCACTAAGATCCCCTGTAGAGCCCGCAAATGTCGAAATCGCCCACCTATGTCAAAATTACCAATAATGTGATAAAACGTCAACCACAGATGTCATAATTACCACAAATATCATAACACGGCAACCCCAAATGTCAAATTTACCACAAATGCCATCACACGTCAACCACAAATGCCACTACCACGTTGACCACAAGTGTCAAAATTTCCATTTTTACGGCAAATATCATAACGCGTCAATCAAAAATGTCAAAACTCGTTGCTTGCATTTGATGAAAAAAAAAATAATCAAGCGAATAAGACTAAAATTTTTTATCAACGTTTGTTTGTCTGTCCGTCTGTCTGTTTATTGGAATGAACTTGGTGGGTGAATGAAGGCTGATCCCAGAATTACCCGCAAATGTCACAACCATCGACCGTAAATGTCAAAACAAATGTCAAAACACGTTGTTTGCCGCATTATTTTTAGTCACATGCAGAAACAATAAAATAAAACGGATTAAAATACAATCAAATCAAATCAAATCAGTGCCTCTGTTTTACGTGTATATAGATACTGACACAATAATCGTCTGTTTAGGACAAGGGATTTTAATTCATATTTTGTTCATTGTATTTTATTCTACCCCTTGTGTTCGTTTGTCACCTCATTTGCCATTGCCCCCCTCCCCCCCCCCCCCTCCCAGTGATTTTTATCGTTTAATTTTTGGCATTTCCCATCCGTGAGAGTTTTTAAACATAAACAAAGGCCGCTATCTGGTGCTTGCATTTCCCTCTTTTCGTAAACGCTATTTTGCGTTTCCTATACGCTTTAACGCTGTAGTTGCTCAATCATAATTAGCGCCTCATATCTTTGTCACGCAGATGACTGTCAATTTAACACATTCACAACATCAAAAAACACCATCCCACCAGGCAGATGCTCGGCTTTGGTAATAGTACCCATGTGACGTGACATGGGAAGAATTGTAAACCCGTTGGAATATATTTTGCGTATGTTGAACATTGCATTGTCGGTTAGTATTAAGAAAGAGTAGTCGGGTAACTGGCGAACCTCGCACCAAACAGCACCGAGATCACTTATCGGCAAGTAGGAAGTCCATGTTCTGCTTTCGCCACCTACGGTAGAACATAAGTATAACATGTCAGCCTCTGCGTTGCACCAGTAGGAGTCCATGTCTGTGTAGCAAATGGAACAAATGCTGATAGAATAAGAAGTCGAAATTTTACTCTCCTAGAAAATCGTGTTTACCCGAATTATACGTTGTTAATTACAGTGATTCCTATAATAATCATACACGACTTTCTGTGGATTTGAGCTGGGCGGTTTCGTAGATACCGCGGTTTGATAGAATAAGAAGTAGAAATTTTACTCTCCTAGAAAATCATGCTTAAAAATTTGAGTTGGTCTACCCAAAATATACGTTTTGTTAATTATAGTGAATCCTAATCATATACGACTTTCTGTGGATTTGAGATGGGAACTATCCAACATTTTGAGAGATGGGACTCACAAGCGATTGCGCAAACGGAATGGGCTGTGCTTTTATTAATAAAGTTTATAGCAAAGTTAACCCTTTGTTTAGAATCAGCTTGGAATGAAAGAAAAATTGCGTCTTATATCGCAACATTTACGATTGTCGAAACTTCCTACCTTCAAATGCGATGTGTGCATTCGGTGGATGCGGCTTTTCGAAATGAATCACAGTTTTTCTGCGTCCGTCGAAGGGTATTCTAATGAATGTGAAGAGAAAGACTACATAGACTTCTCTGTTGAAAAGAATATTACAGACAGGAGAAAAATCAAAGTAAGATAAACAAAATGACAGGATACATTTCACATCGACTCAACTACGTTATTAAGTTAATATACTCTATGTTGATCACATACATGAATTATTGGTGACTTAATAACAATAGTCATATTACAATAACCAATTGTTAACGCTGTCAGTCATTTTTAGCAAGATGGACTCTCTATAGAGTGTTCACGAATACCATGAAATAATTGCAATATTGAATAACATCATTGTCTTGATATTTTAACAAACGCGTGATTTTTATAACAAGGATTTCAAATAATAACGTCACCTATTCTTGAAGTCAAGCTCCATTCTCGGGTGCACAATGGTATTGCGAAGCCTTGCGATGACACGTATAGGGCCCCTGTTCATTCCAGTTCGTAAAACTACCACGGTATGTGTGATTTCATAGTAGTTAAGTAGATAAAGTTGTTGATCCGAGTGATCCAAAGACAGCGAGATTAGCTTGCCAGGCAGACCTCGAACAAAAAGAAAAAAAAAAGAGAGAACTAATCCACTTCACGCGAGTTTACTTTCGAGAAGGAAAGAACAGAACAAGGAGATTGATATGATGAGAATAATAGTATGTATATCTGTATGCACTCGTACAAGGCACCTAAGATCAAGATGATATGATTTCATTAGATGAAAAGTACTGCGCTTAAAGTTGCTTGTTTCTAGTTTGTTTCCTTCTCACTTTATGCCGATATTCGTTACCATGGAAGCCTATATAATACATTCATACACATATAGTATATGCGAATTCAAGGCAAACATACCCTTCACAGTATCGGGTAAAATGGGTAAATAGGAACGGTATTACTAGTTGGAGCAATGGTTATGGCTGTACAATTTGATTGTTAACTACAACAATTCACAAAACTGCTTTAAGAGATATGGAAGTTGCAACTTTATGACATCTTGGTATTCAGCATTGTGAATTAAATAGGCCTATTTGATATTCATTTCATAGTCAGATAGTACTGGATATCACTGTTTTCATGAGTGATTAAACAGGGAAATTAAAAAAACCAGCAAAACACGTCTTGATGTACTGATTCAATGGGAAAGGCGGTATCAATGTCAAATTTCATGACCATTACTATGCAGGTCTGCAATACAATGAACACTCTTTCCTTACTTGCAGTGATACTTGTTGTTGCTGTGTCTAAAAGAGAAGTGCGCAACACTGAGTTTGTGTCACTATGAACCCAGTATACAGCCATTTCAAAAGGGTTACACGACACGACTGTCGGTGCTGGTGAAGGCGGTATCCAGTCGTATATTTTGATCGCCTCAAGTCTTCGATATGGTGTCATTTCAATGCGCCCTAGGAGGAACGAATAGTTCGTTGCGATGACCGCAATAATTTTATCTTCCAGTGGCAGATCTGAGGGTTACAATGCATTGAAAAGTTAAAGTTCGCGATACACAGTTTTGCCTTGCACGAAATGTTGATGAAGTTTATATCTTGTGGGCCTAATCTTCACTATGCCACTAAAATCGTCAGAAAAGGTTTGATTAGATATCAGTATGGAGCGCCAACCTATGCATGTACAAGTAGGCGACCTCTAGCTCTATGGCGGGTTGAATCAGGAACTGGAGGGCTTGCGCAGACTTGTTGAGGTATTAAGAAATGAACAGGAAACTGAACAACAAATCAATATGTATCATGAATTAACGGTATCAACAACAAAGTAAATCTTGCAAATATCGTTTGATTTGAACGTATCATGTTCCAGTTATATCGTACTGTTGCGGGACTGTATCAGATTCTTTTTTATGATTATTTTGTAAGATCATGCACACGTAAAAGATGTCATGTTGGTATTGGCCATTATCCTCCTCGGAAGACCTCCTCCGATATATTGAATTGAATTTACGAAAGCACGGTGCGTGTAGGGACGTTCTGACGTATCACACATGGCATTTAAAAATAATGCATTCACTTGAAACTCGCTTTCTACGTGCCCTTTGTTGTTGTTGTTGTTTTTTTGTGTTTGTTTTTTTTTTTGCATTATCATTCAGCAGTAATAGTATACCAACTCTACTCATTTTCAATTTTGACAGATATCATGTTTGAAGTAAAGACCCCCCGTAAAAGCTGGGATTTAAAAAAAATGGAGTTTCAAAACTCTTAAACATAAAAAATGGCAATGTACATTGTATCTTAAGGAGGGCAACCTTCATTAACGCCGTTGAAAACACTTACAGAATATTGCAACTGATTGACAAATTGCCCTACATCGACGTAAATAAGCACTGAATTGATCAGTGTTTTAGTAGTAGCCATGATAAAAAATCATGGGCGTACATACTCGAGCAGGATTCGAACCTACGACCTCCTGATCACCGGACAGGCGTCATCTCCACTAGACCACCGAGCTTTCGCCCGACAGCAAGTGTTGGTTCTAATCCTTATAGCATGCAGCGAGTACTGCTTTGTTATTCAAATTCATGAAATTCTTCCGTCGAGATGTTTTCATTGCAACTGATTGACAAATTGCCCTACATCGACGTAAATAAGCACTGAATTGATCAGTGTTTTAGTAGTAGCCATGACAAAAAATCATGGGCGTACATACTCGAGCAGGATTCGAACCTACGACCTCCTGATCACCGGACAGGCGTCATCTCCACTAGATCACCGAGCTTTCGCCCGACAGCAAGTGTTGGTTCTAATCCTTATATATAGCATGCAGCGGGTACTGCTTTGTTATTCAAATTCATGAAATTCATCATCAATTCAGTGCTTATTTACGTCGATGTAGGGCAATTTGTCAATCAGTTGCAATGAAAACATCTCGACGGAAGAATTTCATGACTTTGAATTACAGAATATTGTTCCTTTATCTCTTATTTTACCTTTCCAATGCTCTTCTCTTCTCTTCTCTTCTCTCTCTCTCTCTCTCTCTCTCTTGAGAGAGAGAGTTCGATTGAGTGTGAACGTGAGTCACGTCACTCAAAAAGTAAACATTTATTTTTACCTTTCTTCTCGCAGAGAATCCAGGGTTTCACGGGCGATGGCAAGGTAGTGGTGTTCCCTGCTGCCTTTGAAGTTGACAGTTTCGCCACAAGCTGTACGGTGCTTCCATCAATCATTTTCCCCTTACCGCAGATCGTTAGTATCTCATAGCACGGCTGCGAGGCTACGCAAATTTTAGACAGGTTCTAAATCAATTTCAGATTATGTATTTTGTTTTTATTGTGTGTGTGTGTGTGTGTGTGTGTGTGTGTGTGTGTGTGTGTGTGTGTGTGACAAGAAAGTTTGGATGCTATAAGTGCAACAGTGAAATTTTGACTAACATGACTAAAATAGGATAAGAATCAAGGATGCCATGGCACAATTAAATTTCGTTGTTTTTTAAAAAAGTTCTTGAATAGCTAATATCAATGTACAAATCAGGTATCATCACCTCACAATACAGACATAAGCCCAGTTTTGTGAATATCCATATCAACCGTTTGGTTGATATGATATGATTTATTATTATCATTACAAAGTCTTTAATGTATTCGAATCATGAAAGCAAGACCATCAGGCTGAGCATGGGATAGAAAGTTTACTCAAAAATGATTATTTGCAACAAAAATTACCGCACTTCACTTGATGCAATAACTTCCTACCAAAACTTTTTTTTTTTTTTTTTTACAAAAAGTTGACTCACCAGCGAGATCACATAACATGACAACAATTAAAACGCCACTCTTCATGTCTTAAAAAATGCTTGTACTCCTAGGACTGGCGTGAAAGAGTGACTTCCTTGTGAGTGGTATTCAAGAAGGATAGATAAGCAAGGTTATCACGTTAGTCTCAGTCTTTTTGGCCCTTTCCTTTTGTTCTTTTTTCCCCTTTATTTGAATTCGCCACAAAACACGGAGGGTGTGATCTACAAGAGGACTGCCGGAATTATCTATGATCATATACCTGGTTTTACAATTTCCACCCAGTATAAAAGCATATTCTTTATCTATCAATTTATCATACTTGACCTTTATATATACAGTAACTTCAGTAAGTAAATGATGAATTTAAAAACAAAAAAAAAAGTCCTTTATGACTTTCCCTTGGAAAGTTCAGTACTGGTAATTGCCTCTAGTTGGAGAAATTAGATCTCTTAAAATTGTAGCAGCAGTTTACCTCCCGATATTCTTTATTACTGTTTGAAAATAAATCGCCTTTTGAAACAAATTTTCGTTTTTACGCTCATAAATTAACAGTTGCAGTATGTGTAGTTTGAAATTCGCTATCTGGAAAGAAGTTGTTTACATACAGTGTACTGGAAATAACCACAGGCTTATGATTAAAGTGTACTCGCAAGAGAAACAATATCTGCAATCTTACTCGTTTGCTGCAGTTTCTATCGTGATATCGTCCTTTCATTGAGGTCAAGAAAAGATAAATTTTATACAGCACTAACGGTGACCTAAATGTGATCCTGTGTTTGTGTAGTCCTATGATTGTGATATTTTAAAATTGAACTCACGACAGCATTCTTAATTCTACAATACTAGTATTAATTACATATAAACGCGTATAGGTCCTACAACTAAAATTTCAAATACTAAGATAGGAAAACAGTGCGGAGGAGTGTCCCTTTTGAAGGAATTAGTTGCGGGGGGGGGGGGCGGACGGCAACCACATTTATGTCTTTTTGATTTATACATTACCAAACCTTATGATGTTGCTCATGTTGAAAACTGGAAAAAAAAATGCTGTTAGTGTAGTACGTACACACAATGCACATAATACGATATAATTATGTACATGTATCCCTACTGGAAAGAAGTGTCCACAGTGTATTTCACAGTGTGTCCACATAGTCGACTAAGTGAAAACCCTCGAACTTAATGATAATAATAATAATAATAATAATAATAATAATAATAATAATAATAATAATAATAATAATAATAATCATTTATTAAGCGCAGAAACTATGTCTATATATTCTACTGCGCTTCAAGAGCTCTTAAATTCCTTTGTTGCACAATGCTGCATGGGAAGTAAGAAAAAAAAAGAAAAAAGAAATAGGCCCATGCTAAAACAAAAAAAGTTTTCACTTTTGATTTAAAGCTGTCTAAAGTCTGACATTTCCGAATGTCTAATAGTAATCTATTCCACAATCTAGGGGCTGCACAAGAAAACGATCGGTCACCTAAGGTAACCTAACAATGTGAACAGATTTCACATTGTGTTTCTCACACAGTGGATATATATATGTATATATATATATATATATATATATATATATATATATATGTGTGTGTGTGTGTGTGTGTGTGTGTCCGTCTGTCATTGTGTTTTTGTATGTAGATTTATACACATAACTATGGATTCAGATCAAGGGAGACAAGTTGTGTCTCCGTAAGGATTTCGACTATTAATTATCCCATTAAATTGCGTGCTTTGCTGCTGACTTGCAATTGGCTTATCAACACTATCTCGCTGAAGCTGTATCCAGAGTTTATAACTATGATATGCATAAACACACAACAGTTATGTATATTTACATATTATATATATATATATATATATATATATATATATATACATATATATACATATATATATATATATATATATATATGAAGAGTTTGTTTGCAAAAACCGATAAGTCCATTTTTGAAGATTTTGAAGTACGGTCTCTGTCATAAGGTACAAAATAATTCCTTTTAAATGATATATTGGTCACTACATATAAAGGTATATTTTTGAAGATATGGTCAAAAGAAGCAAAAATTTTCTTATTATTCCCTTTATTTTTCTTGACCTTTAATAGCAAATATCTCCATTTGACAAATATGGACTTATCGGTTTTTGCAAACAAACTCTTCATATATACACAGAGATGTATATTGTTCGAATAAGAAGTAATGCTGAAAGATGCTGATGGCAATCCATATTTAATCATGAAATGTAAAGGAGGTGATTAAAGGACATAAAATGACATAGAAACGCAATAAATACGATCAAAAAGTCATAATAATGAAATAGTATTGCAAAATCTACTCTAAAATACAAACTCTGTAATCTTACTGGCTAGCAGTATAAATTATAAGGTATAATATAGGGAGAGATGGAAGTATATGGGAACGAAACAAAGCAGAAAATCACAGAGAACGTAAGAGCCCTAAACATATAAAAAACAAACAAACCAAACTTACATACAAGAGTTAAAATATCAATTGGGGTTTCAGGCAATCTGAAATTAAGATTCTAAGGTAAACAAAAGTTATACAGTAAGTCGTGTCTATGTGTATAGACACAAATTGACAAACATTATCATAATGTTAAAATAGCACAAAAAGGCACAGCTGTAGTGTCTTAACAATAATGAAATTCAATGGTGAATTCGAATCGAATCAACTCGAGCATTATAGCCAGTGAGAGCAATTCCATGTTAACAACAGGGCTCCATTTCATAAAAAAAGATGTTAGGATAGCAATGGAATGGCAACTTCCCAAAGGAACAGCAAATCAGGAATCTGGATCCTTGTCGTTACCATGACAATTGTCATTCCAGCAATTGCTATCATATCAACTTTATATAAAATGGGGGCCCAGATCTTCATGTATAGTAAATACTGGAATTTATATTACCAAAGGTGAACTTCACTGTTCTTTTCTCCTGTACAGGAGTTTTACACAACTTCGCGAACATGAAGGAGGAGTGCCACAAGGTACGTGAGAAGCACAAGCTTCCGAAGGGGAGACAGAGAGTATGGGGCGCCAAGTGTCAAATGGCCTATTTCATTACGAAATCAGTCATTCCGACGAAATGTTCTTTCATTACGAAATAACAACATTTCGCACACGAAATAAACATTTCGTCGAGGAAATGACTGATTTCGCAACGAAAGAACCGATATGCGACACTTGGCGCCCCATATGAGCGGGCCCTGAATAGAGTGAAACTACACTGTGCATCAATGGCACGGTCTGCCCCGCTTTGCAACGGTAAGTAACGCGGCATTACAGAGGTTACACATAGAATGCAATACGTATATCTAATACAGAAAAGAGCGAAAATTTGTTGAATTGATTAAACCTGAGCTAATGAAATATTTACAGAGAAACACACACACACACACACACACACACACACACACACGCACACACACACACACAAAAAAAAAAAAGCTATTGTTAAAAAGACATACTCAAACAAAAACAGAATGTCCCGAAGATTTTTTTTTTCTTTCAAAGTATCCGCTTTTGTTTAATTTTCATTTTTTGGCACTTTCTTAGCTTTTTGGACTTCTGTATTAACTTGTTAACCAAAACACTGATAAACAATGAGCTAAGATCGGCATCAGAGTCGCCATTCAATCTATGCGGCGGCAGAGGGACCAGCGGTACGGATACGATCTTGCTTTTCAACCGTAGCCGGCCAAAATTTTACTTTACCAACAAACAATGAACTGTTTACCATTGTTTACTGAAATCAGTTTCTTTTTTTTTAAGTTAACAAAATCCTTTACTAGATAATAACCGGGTATATTTTTTATTTCGGTTTTTTTTTTGTGTGTGTGTGTTCCTTAAGGGAGTCCCATTGAGGGAAAAATAGGCCCTAGTTGTTATATAAGTTTCGTTTGGTAGTTTGTTTGTTTTTACATTAAGTTAGAAATCATTCTTTACGATTTCGGTGCATTGATGGCTCTCCGGTTTTCCCCAAAAAAGGCTGTCCTGCCAGGCCGCTGCCATAATGACCAAACATACTTGGCTATAGACTTTGTCTTGAGCGTAAAGTTCTGGCTTTCACTTTCAGTCGCTTCATAAACGTATCTGATCACATGACGCTGACACTGGCATATTGCTTGAATTTGAAATTCCCGGAGCTAAAGGTATTCCTGCACTTGCAATCTCGAGGCAAGCTGATATAGTGGCACTGCATTCGCTTTGGGATAGTAATTCGCTTTTAATACTAACATTTCCATAGTCTTAATCAATATTGATGTCTCAACCCTTAAGCGCTACATTTCAAACTCGCATTTAGTCAGCTGAGAACCAGAAGGACGCTATCATGTTGTAAGTTTGAGCATAAACAAAAACGAAACAATCAATTTTCATGATAGGAAAATCATTATTTCACTAATTTAATTAAGAGTGGATGAATTTATAAGAAATGTTCCATATATTGGGTGTGACATTGCCATGGATTTTTTTTTTTTAACATTATACAGAATGTGGAGGGTCAACGCAGGAAAAATAGTTGAGAAAAAAAAATACCTTAAACCATTCTAGTATAGGACTTCAATTCCACCTATCCTCTTCTCTTCTGTTACTTTTTTTCCCGTAATAAAATGTTACTAAATAATGCTGCGTGCATGTTTCCAATTCGTGAGATTGTTAAACCAAATCATGACGCAGAAGCCCACATTTACAGCTACAATCACCTCGGTCATATCTTAAAAGTTATTTTTGTATTCATACCCTTTAATATGTTGTCATAATGCAGAACGGCGATCAATTATAATTATCGCAGTACGTGTTTTTTTAATCCCTTTTCTTTTTAAGTTTGCAGATAGATGTCAGTTAAGTAGCACATTTACTATATCAAACTGTGCCTTCACACCAGAAAAATAGTTTTCTAAAACACTCCACTTGCCAGACAGAGCAAAAATTTGATATTCCTGCACTATTGCAGCTAAATTTGGGAAAATAATGCACGCCATTATTGGTCAATGCCAGGAAAGATGAGCCGCGCAAGTGGCGAACCTGACACCATTTAAAATTGGAACCCGGTACGGCTGGTATCCGGTATAATGTAGCCGGCGATGTATTGCGTTTGTTGCCTATAAAGATTATAATATATCAGTATCTGCTTAGTGCGCTTAACGCACCCGTAGAAGTCCATATCTGTGCAACAGAAATGACACATAAGCGCATAATAATTAAGGTTCATTCTCATACGAACTACATCACAGTGGTGACTCAATGGGAAATGAGACATTGCCACTTTTATGGGATATTTTTGCTGCTACAACCACGACAACAAATTGTTAGGATGGGATTTGGATGGATGCTAACACAACAATCGCAATGTCCAACAGTCAGATTTTGCGCAGTTCCTATGCAGCCCCTATCACACTTTGCGGGATAAGGTAAAGGCATGAGAAACGAATGTAACTTTTTGACATGCATTGATATCCGTAAAAATGCGCTTCATGTCATTTTCATCCTTGGGATGGACGTTTACCTTCCGGTGTTTTCCATGACAGTGGCCAGAAAGCTTTGTGCATGCACAAAGTTTCATCTCGCCGAAAACGGAAAGCGCGGTCTGACCCATATAGTTGTGCGTTTTGTTCCCTCCTTTTTCTTCTCTTTCGCTCTTTCTCTCTCTTCTTCTGTTTTATATTTCTTTGTTGTTTGATGGCTTGCGAGAACAAGCTTGTCCGCAAATGTGTGCGTGTGTGTGGGGATGTTCTCTCAAAAGGCTTTAATCGTGAATATCGTACATAATTATAGTTGTAATGAGCTGCCCATTGAGCTGAATGCGTCATGATAAATACTGTCCAGAATCTGGACTAATACCGTCGTAGGACTTTAACGCCAATCATGATAGACACATTACCCTACAATTTGTACATAATCGGTGGCAACAATATCATCTCGTCTCAAGAAAGTCATTATCAAGCACTATCGTTTCGACGAGAAAGGAACATTTACCAATCTAGTCTATGATGGCATCGTTCCTTAACTTAGCTTTTCTTTGACATTCATACATTTTGGCTTCGACTTGACCAACATCTCTTTACTATATACACTAAAGAGATATTGGCTAGACAGCAATATCTCTTTACAGTAATGAAGTAGAGCGGTTAGACGTTTGTTGCGATTATTGGTTTAACACGTGAAGTCCATTGACTTTTCACCACGAGGCATCTTTTCACAAGCGTTGCAAGTGTAGGCGAGGTCTAACTTTTATTTCTCATGGCTTCAACGAATCTAAGATTTTGCTAGGCCATATCGTCTGGCTATGAAAAGGGTACTAAAGTTTACGGAATATCATCAGTATCACTTTCTTTGACAAGCATGACCCATGACCAAGACAAAAATATGGCTTTGACTGAAGCATAATATGTCATGAAAAAAAATTAATACTGGCCCCAGTGTCATTTCTGGGCGTAGGGATAAGCCTTGGTTGAGGAAAGCAGGAAAGTCAAACCCGAAGATGGATGCTGCTCGGCAGCCGGGCCGCAAGCACCGCGCTACTTGCTGCAGCTGCTTTCTGCTTGTTGACTGTATCGTTAACAGACCCCGAGTCTGATCTCGACTCCGTGTTTACACGTCTGAAATCCCTTTCATGGGGTTGGTCACGCGACATATCTCTATTTGTCATGTCTACGTCTTAACCACTTTGAAATTTGTGACACACTCTCTTTTTCGAGAGGATATTTTCAAAGTTTCAAAAGACTTTGAGAATCTTAATCCCTTATGGTACGTAAACTCCGAACATTGCCGAACGACCGAAGTTTGTGCATGCAATTGCGCAATGCCAGACTCGGTGCTATATCCATAAACATGTGGGACAATGCAGCTGCCACTGAGACACGTGTGTGTGCGTGTGTGTGTACGCATCATATACAAACATTGTCACCGCGAGCTGCGGTGATTGGAGGAGAGAGGCCAGAAGACGCGTGGCTCTTTTGGCCTCTCTTCATGCGCATGCGCACTGAGAGTGTGCATCCATTCGGAAGCTCTCGTGGCTCGCTCGGACAGCCATTTTGGGTTAGGAGATTTGTAGCATCATGGAGGTAGAAGAGCTCTTGTAGGGCTCACACCCGTAAATACAAGATACCAAAATAAATGAAGAAAAAAATTGATTAAAAATCAATGATGTAGTTTGGCAAAAAACTGAATAGCTGTAGATATTGAGTATGAATTCCTCTACAAGTTGCATTTTGGTTGGAAGATGAAAGCTTTTCTGGTGGAATTTGAGGGGACTATATTTCATTGGGTACGTGTACGGAAAATGGGTGATTTTTTGAGTGATAAGAACTCGTAGTCTGGCTTTGCGGACCCCTGGACAGAATTTGAACTGAATTATCCACCCTGAGAATTTGATGGATGAAAGGGTATATCTAACTTATCCAGGTTAGTGAAGCTGAAACACCTCATTTCTCCCAGCTGTTTTACAGAATTTTTTGAAATTTGATTTTTAACACACATCCCTATGGGGAAATATTTATGGGTGTGAGCCCTATAGAGGATGCATGCAATGCACACAAGTCTATGGGAAGTATTCATCCCATACAAATTCTGCTGGTTTATGTTGATCTATTGTGTCAGATCTCTTCCTCCCTCCCCCCTTCCCCTTCCTACCCCCCCCCCCACCTCTCTCCTCTACCCCCCCCCCCCCCAACTCTGTTTGGCTACAATTTGTTTTCTTATTATGTTGTTGTTGTATAGATAGATCTTTGTACATAGCAGGCATCAGTATCACACAACTTTGAAAGACTGTGTTATTTTAATGTATTTCTTTGTTTGGCTACCACTGAAACAGGTCAAACTTCATAAAGTTAGTCTGTTTGACAAAACAGAGTCTTTTCAAGTATTTTGTAGGCAATAATGTGATGATGACACCCTCATAATCAAAGATTACTGCCTGCCTCTAGGTATTCATCTTATGAAGAACTGATCCACACTACATTTTTATTTTTTTTAAAAACCTCAAAGGGCATGAGTTTCAAAAATGTCCCTTTGAGAAGCTTTATGACCCTTGAATGTGTAATTTCCCATATGATGTAGGTGCAAATCTCATCAAAAACACATTTATGATGTTTAAAAGTCAAATGAGAAATATGACCTCCACTATAGGGCTCACACCCGTAAATACAAGGGAATGCCCCAGGCCCCTTCACAAATTCGTACCAAAGATACCAAAATAAATGAAGAAAAAAATTGATTAAAAATCAATGATGTAGTTTGGCAAAAAACTGAATAGCTGTAGATATTGAGTATGAATTCCTCTACAAGTTGCATTTTGGTTGGAAGATGAAAGCTTTTCTGGTGGAATTTGAGGGGACTATATTTCATTGGGTACGTGTACGGAAAATGGGTGATTTTTTGAGTGATAAGAACTCGTAGTCTGGCTTTGCGGACCCCTGGACAGAATTTGAACTGAATTATCCACCCTGAGAATTTGATGGATGAAAGGGTATATGTAACTTATCCAGGTTAGTGAAGCTGAAACACCTCATTTCTCCCAGCTGTTTTACAGAATTTTTTGAAATTTGATTTTTAACACACATCCCTATGGGGAAATATTTATGGGTGTGAGCCCTGTAGGTTAGCGTGTTGTTCGCTGACCCATTGAGCCAGCGCTATTCTCATTCGGGGTCACTACATTTGATACAGAATGGGGGAGGCAGCGTGTTGCGTTCGTCTCCGTGCCGCACAAACCACTCACCACGATTGAGTGCCTTTAACAAGAATAAGACTTTTCAGGCTGACCTTGTAATTCATCCTTACAGTCTCCAAATGACTGTTATTCTATAATTTTCGGTATTTCATGTTTGCAAGATTGTCTGAACATAGGCCAACGCTAATACATATTGCTGTTATCTCCCAATTTTAGTACTCTGTAATAGCTATTTTGACTTTCCTATATGTTATTATGTTGAAGTTACATTTATCATTATTAACTTCACATATTTTGTTATGCAGATAAATAAATCAATTAAACACATTCACAATATCAAACTTGACCATCCCATCAGAAAGATAGTCTTCCATGCTAATACTACCCTCGGGTGGCATATCAAATATTAGTATGGAACTGGAGGTAATTTGGCGTGTGTATTTCACAGCATTGCTGGCCAGGATGATGAAAGAGTGATCAGACAAATGGCGAACTTCGCACCACGCGCCAACGAGACCACGTACCCTGTAGATCACAGACGCTGCTGTTCTACCTTCGCCGGCAGATATGACATACCTTATGTATATTCCATCAGGATATATGTTGCACCAGTACAAGCCCATATCTGTGCAGCAAATGAAACAGAAATTGCAGCGACTTTTAATAAACGTGTTTCAGTGTATTTTATTCTCCTGCATATATTGCGCCACTGAGGTGGCTCAAGTTCATTTCTCAGTGATGTTTCCATGTACAAAGGCGTCAATCTGTCCCAAAAATGACACACAAAATGGTCAACAAACAAACAAACAAACAAACAAAACAAACAAAACATTTTGAACTCGTTGAAAAGCTACTCAACAGCTTGCTGCTGAAGCAAGAATACGATGCCTGTATTAGAACTACATACGTTGGCAACCAAAACAACATACGAGGACTACCCCTAAAGACACATCAGAAAGGACAGCACGGTGACTACACGAAGATTTAACCCCCGCTAAAGAAATTGATGCCGGAGAGTGAGACACCTCGGCGATGGTCATACATATTCCTTCGCAAATGACTCGATATTTTATACCATCAGAGTCAAATTTGTGTGCCAATATTGCTCAATTTAGGGGAAAGGGTTGCCTCTGCATTAGATTTCGTCATAATGTCTCGAAATTAATACATGATTACAATTAACTGACAATGCGAACATCGAATTTGCGATTCCAACCTTAAATTTCAATTCTCAAACAGCAAGTAAGTACGGTATGCCCGCAGAACATCACACGATGGTACTCGTAGCACTCACACAAATTATATAGAATGTAAAAGAAAAAATGGACACACATATTGGCAATTCATATTTCAGTCGTTCGTAAAGTAATGCATAATTTATGAACAGCTTTATGAAACAGGGCCCAGTTATCTTATTTATAGAATGAAACTGAACAAAGAAAAACGTACGATGCGCCTATCAAGGCAAAACATACAACATTATTCTCCCAACCCCTTACCTTCAAACATAATGCGTTCATTTGGTAGATACGGTCTTTCCGTAGGAATCACAGTCTTGTTTCGTCCGTTGAATGTTACTATAATGAGCTTGAACGGAAAAATTAAATAGATTTGCCTGTTTGAACGGAAATTGAATATAGGTAGAACAGAAAACAACAAAAAATCGAAGTTACGAACAAAAATTTATAATCATTTCAAATACATAATATATGTTACTTTAGATTAATCACACACCAAAGGTTGGAGAATAATAATAGACACCAGGAACTTTAAACTTTCTTTCTGTTAGGCGTCTTTAGCAGTATGAAACAATCACAAAGTCAATGATATTAGACATAATAAAAGGTGTTCATGACGACTATGAAATAACCGCAATATATTTTGTTATCAATTGTCAAGAAATTTCAGCACATCACACGTGATTTTTATGAGAAGGATTTCAAATAATAACGTCACCTGTTCTTGAAGTCAAGCTCCATTCTCGGGTACACAGAGGTATTGGGAAGCCTCACGATTACACGCGTCGGTCCCCTGCTCATTCCGGTTCGAAGAACTACCACGGTGCTTGCGATTTCATCATAGTTGAGGAGGTAAAAATGCTGATCGGAGTGATCCAGGGATAGCGAGATTCCCTTACCAGGCAGACCTTCAAAGAAAAGTTTAGAATTACTCTTCACTTTACGCATGCGCACTTTCAAGCAGAAAATATCACAAAGGGCATGAAGGGTATACAGGGCCGGCGCAGTGTTTTCAAAAGTGTGGGGGCCCACTTCCGGGTTTCATGAGCTTACAACCAAAAACTAAAACAAAAACAATAAAAAAAGGCTCATCTCTTCTCCCCGTCCACTTCTGGGTTTCTTGAGCTGACAAGCAAAAAAAAAAAAAGAAAAAAAAAAAGGTCCTCAGCTCATCTCCACCCGTCCACTTCCGGGTTTCTTCAGCTTACAAGCAAAAAAAAAAAAAAAAAAAAAAAGGTATTCAGAGAAAAATTCTATTTTATTTTAAAATTTTATTTTTTATTTTTAATTTTCTATTTTAGTGCCACTTACGTACTTCCGGGTAAAAAAAAAAAAAAAAAGGTGTGGGGCCCAAAGTGATGACACCTTATGTGTTCCTTTGTATGGTGCACAAAAAGTGTGGGGGCCCGAGGGCCCCCTCGGCTGCGCCAGCCATGATAGAGACTGACAAACAATGGAAATGCACTTTAGCTTTTTAAAAAAAAAAAAAAAATCTGAATGTACGTACTCGTACAAGGCACCTGTAATATCAAGATGATTTGATTTCATTATTTTAACGAAAATGTAAGACACTTGTCCTTTGTTTGTTTGTTTCTTTGTTTCATACCGACATTCTTTGCCATGTGTCCATACACACACTGAAATGTACAACGACATACCCTTTCAAGCATCACGTAAAATGGGTAGTAGTCACACTATTGGATAGAGCAATTGACATGGCTTTACAATAATGGAGTGCAGAAAATTCGATTGACTGCTTGAAAGAATAGGCCTATGCAAACTGCAACCTCATGGCATCTCGTTGATTAGTAAGGTGAAATACACAACTTCAAAACTACGAAGATTAGATAATCATCGTATTTCATAATGTTCATAATGTTATTGACATTGTAATTCTATGATACTTTTTCTGATTAATCGAATAGCGCTCTGAATGTATGTCATTATTTTTCTTATTTTCTTACTGACACTCTGTCTGCATCTATTGCTTTACTGTCTGATGGCTGTAAAGCGATGAAGTTTGCATTCTCTATGATACCGTCGACAGTCTCCCTGTTAGAATTCACGTTTGTCAAGTCATTATGTCTCAATTAGTATTGCTATAGATGAAGTAGACGTCCCTGTCATTGTCAGTGTCCGCATGTACGTCCCTGTCTTTATTTCTTTCTTTTGTGTGTCTGCATGTCTATGTCTCTGTCATTGGTTTGTCCCTACCCTTACATCGGCTTCAAAGCACTTCAATTACGATACAGCATATACTCATTTATGTTAAGGGAACGCACAAACTACCTACATCTAAAATCGTGGCAGATGTGTACGTCTGCTCCAGCATTTTCAAATCCAGCAGGCTACTTGTACACATGTGTATTTGCTGGATATATTTATCACAGGACTGTTTATGTAAAATAATTGGCTATCACTATTTTCTATAGATACTGAATAGGGAAGAACCCAGTGAAAAGTACATATTGATGCAGGAATTCAAAATTTATTCAGTTTCGAAGGGAGGGGCGCTAACAATGCTGAATCTTATCAGCACATAATAGGCTACAACGCTGCAATACAATAATTGCAAACTCTCTCTCTCTCCTTACTTGCAGTGATACTTGTTGTTGCCGTGTCTAACAGAGAAGTCCGTAACACCGAGTTTGTTCCACGATTAACCCAGAACACAGCAGTATCAACAGGGTCGCACGTCACGACTGTGGGCGTTGGTGAAGGCGGTAGCCAGTCGTATATTTTGACCTCACCAATTGCTGGCTTTGGTGTCATTTTAATGCGACCAACAAGAAAGGAATCAATCCTGGAGATGACTACAAACATTTTCTCTTCCAGCGGCGAATCTGAGGGGAAAATGTATCATAAAATTAAAGTTCTAGTACAATTTCGCCTTGCAGAAAATGTTAAATGAAATCTAAAGCTTGTAGCCTATAATTTCCTTATATATAATGTCGTGGGAAAAGAATGGCTTCGAGATCAGTTTCAAATGTCTATTTTTTTTCTGCTTCAAGATGTACCAGCCACAAGCACGGCAATCACGACCTGTCACGTTATTGCCCATCCCGTCTCACTGCGTTGTCTCACGTCTGTCCCGTTTTGTCCACGGTGGTCTGAAACGTGACTGCCTTGGCCGCCAGAGTAATGGTGCAAACGCAGCATAACAGCACTGTGTTCGTTTTATGTTATCACTGATTGAAATAGATCGTAATATTATTTGAAGTAAAAGCTCAAATTAAAAACTGGAGTTTTGCATCACTTGGAACATCATAGCGATTATAGAAATCTATCTATCTATCACTACAATGACTGGTTCTTAATTCTCTTCTTTTTATCTTTGCAGTTCTCTTTTGAATAATCAAACAAATGTTAATATCAGTCGGAAAGTTATAAGCTTTTTCACCTTTCTCCTTGCACAAAATCCATTGTTTCATATGCGATGGCAATGTAGAGGTTTTCCCTGCTGGCTGTAAAGATGAGCTCTTCGCCACAAGCTGTATAGTGCTTCCATCCACCAATCGCCTCTTGCCACAAATCGTCACTACCTCTTTGCACTGCTGCGACGCTACACATCGCAGGCATTGATAAAACGTTTGAGAGAGACCTAAATAGCAGTTCAGGGCCAACTCAAACTTAGACCGACATTTTATCGCCAGGACAGTAAAACTTTGGTCAAAATCGGACAAAATTTTAAAAAGTTATCTGACTGTTTTTAAGTGTAGATTTCTGTCGATTTCAACAAAACACTCGAGCTAAATATGCAAATGGGTGGGTTGACTATGTCTTCTCCTCGCAATTTTACATATTATAGAAAGATAGAACCAGCTCACTCATTCATGATAACCCATTCAAAGTGTTCTGCAAAGATGAGCAAGACTTCACCATTTCATAACTCCTTTTATCATTTCATTTGACTTTATATATACATGTGTTGGTACATCATGATATATAAATCTATATATAACTTACTTCATATTAGATATTTTCGTATTTATACGATCTCACTCTTTCTTTTCAAAATAATCTATGAACTTGTTCAAATTCCTGTATAAAAACACCCATACCCATACTAATAAGATGAATAATTTTCTATATTCAGGTTAATTAACACAATTAACTTGCAATGTATAATATATCGACCATAAATAATGGCAAGACTTTGATCTAGATCATTTAGTTGTGCCTTTTATATAAATTCTAACTATTAGTAACAGTAACTTACTGTTATGATTATAGGTTAATGCAATATGTTCGTATATATACATTCATCAAAGAAATATAACAAGAAGACGACTCACCAGCAAGATTGCACAACATGGTAACTATCAAGACTGCCCCGTTCATGTCAAATGTGTGTGTACTCGTGTGATGGTTTGCTTGATAGAGTACCTTCCACGTGAGTGATACAGGACTGAGATGACCAGGTATGAGTACTGCGTTGGTCTCAGTCTGTAACCTTTAAATATCCTTTCTTCTTCTTCTTCTTCTTCTTCTTCTTCTTCTTTTTGCGTGAAACGTTGTACAAAAAAAAAAAGAATAACGGGGTGAGAACTGTGGGAGTGCTGAAGGAATTATTAATGAACATTATAAATATTATATCAAGGGTCCTTCTATTTTCTATCCCGTGTAAGAGCAGACGCTTTCGCGGTCAAATTGCTCCACGTCCCATTTTTATACAGCAGTAACTGCCGTAAGAATGATAAAGTTTGGAAAAGAAAACGCTCTTTTACGACTTTTAGCGGAGAGGCTAGTCTGTTAATGGCGTCTTTTTGTAGAAATTATATATCTCTTAAAATTGTAGAATAAGGTTGATTGCTTAATACTGCTTGAAAATAGATGTTTGTAAATGAATGTTTATTTCTGTGCGTATTCAAACCTCAGTTACTTAAAAAAGACGTAATTGTCTGAGATTCTATGGCGTCGAGGAGTCAAAGGGCGAGAGCACAGATGATCAAGTTTGCCACATTGTGAACGAAATCCTCAAAATACCTCTCACAAAGAATGACATCGAAAGATCTCACCGCATCGGATCCCCTAGCGAAATTGAAAGCCCGGACGCATCTCTGAGGAGGAGCAGTCGGGCTTCGCGGAGCAACAAAACGAAGCCTCGTCCAATTATAGTGAAGTTCGTTTCATATCGCGTAAGGAAGCTTGTCATTTCCAAACGGCGTGCACTCAAGGGTTCCATGATGGGCATCGATGAAGATCTTACGAAAGAAAACGCTTCGCTGCTTCGCAAAACCAAAGCGTGTCGCAAGGTGCTTTCAGCTTGGACTTCCGATGGGAGAGTGGTTGCCCTGCTCCCTGCTACTGGCGGGAAAACTATCAAGCGTGCGATAAATTCAAATGTCAAGTTTCAAATTTCAAGTAAATTCAGTAAATTGACTGTTGTTATTTTTTCTCTCAAATCTTGCGTAACTTCAATCTTTTGTTGTATATTTTCTGTGTTTTTTCTTTTACTTATTTATTTCTTCAATCACCCGGTCCTTATAATAAATATCTTTGCTACATGACTGTGCAATACCCTTGTGTTATATGTACTAAAGCAGTCAAAAACAACCAAAGAGGATTACAATGCACCCAATGCTCAGCCTGGTCGCACACAAAATGTGAAGGAGTAAAAAATGAACATTATGATGATGTACAATATGAATTTTTGAACTGGAGATGTACAAAATGCGTTTTTCAGTGCTTACCTCTTGCTAATTTTATACCCGATGAGTCAAATATTGATACTAGAGATTTCATCACACTTCGTGTGAGCTCTAGTTACGATAATGAGCATGATAGTTCTGATGTATCTCGACAATATGATCACTTCAAAAATAGTGATTTTAAATGTACTCACCTTAATATTCGTAGCTTATATCGTAATGTTGAGAAATAAAACTGTTTTTATATGATAATGATATTCATATTTTAGCTTTGAATGAAACACTTTTGGACGATTCTATAAGTGATAATGAAATAGGTATTCAACATTACGATATAATCCGTAAGGATCGGAATCGTAATGGCGGTGGTGTCGCTATTTATATTCGCAGTTCAATTCCTTATGAGGTGATACATTCTGATGTAACTGATTCGCTTGAGCTTATTTTGATCAGAGTCCGACCGAAATCATGTACACCTTTTTTGTTTATGTCCTGGTACCGCCCTCCTGACAGCAAAATTGAAATTATGAATATATATGAAAATGTTTTAACCTTTGTTGATACTGTCAGATTAGATTATTATTGTGATGGGAGATATAAATTGTGATATTTGCAAGAAATATAAGTCTAATGTTTTGAAGCGTTTCGAAGAAATAAATACATTATTTTCATTGCAGCAAATAAATACCACGCAGTTTACTCGAGTCACGCATAATACGAGGAGTTTAATAGATCATATGATGACCAATGCGATTGATATAGTAAAAGCTTATGGAGTAATTAATGTTGGACTGAGTGATCACAATTTATGTTATTTGATATTGAATTTTAAATCTGTGCAAAGTCCTAGGATTATAAGTTACCGAAATTTAAAAAATGTAGATTTGGAAGCCTTTCGTATTCATTTGTCTAATCACCCTTGGCATGAAATATCAGCAGCCACAACTATTGATGAAGCAATTGAACTTTGGGAAACATATTTTATGGATTCGATTGAAAAATTTGCCCCTGTTAAAAAGAAACGTGTACGAAAACAGCCTGCCCCCTGGATAAACGCAAATATTAAAATGTTAATGAAAAAGAGAGATGATCTGAAACGAAAGGCCTCAAAATACAATGATGAATATATTATTAATATGTATCGTAAAATCAGAAATTTAGTAACAAAGCAATGCAGATTGGCAAAAAAAAAAGAATACTTCTCTAAACAATTATGAAATGTTTCTAATTCTCTTCAGGTGAAAACGTTTGGTCGGTGCTTAAACCGCTCCTACCGTCAAAAAAGTTTGTTAACAACAGCACTGATAGCAATACCAGTTCAGTTTTGGCTAATCAATTCAATGATTTTTTCGCAAATATAGGATCCGAACTAGCGGCTACTATTCCAGATTTCAGAAATAATATTGTTGATAGTAATTCTGTGCACTCATGTAAATCAAATAATTTACTAAAAGTATTCCTAAATGTACCACTGGGTACTGATTAGGGTGGAGAGGGAGAAGCAATTGGATAATACTAATATAGGCCTACTTATTTGCGAATTCATCCCTAATATCGTCCTTTCAGTGAAGTCGAGATAAGGGAAATATTATAAAAACTATGACTAAGCATGATCTTACACAGTTTTCCATGAGCGTCTTCATTGTCATACGATTATCAGAGAAAAGGCATGTGGAAACAATTTATGATGTCCGCGATATAGGTGGAGGGAAGATTCTTCCTAAACATCATTTCTAATGGTGGGGAATAGCCCTAAAATAGACGTGAATATGAGCCCTAAAAAAACAAAAACAAAAAACCAACAAAAAGATAATGAGAATGAACAAAGCTTGAACCCCCTCAAAATGTTGAGTTTTAGATATGCTCCGTGAAGTAAATGAAACGGTTTTCCTTGTTCTGCGGCAGTATTGAACAGGCTTTCACAAAATAATCATTCTTCGCTACGTAAAGCAAGGAGTATAAACATGATGAGCCTAAAAGAGTTATGAATACAATGATGAACATATTTTATATGAAAGTACAACACAAATTCTGAATTTTGCAACATGGTTGCGAGAATGAAGAAAGATGACTATGTAACTTATGAGAAATCCCTTAAGGAACAGGCATCTGGTTTTCTTTTCAGCTGCTACAATATTCAATATCATGTACAGTGTATTTCTCGTTAATCATAGTGCATAATGATCTTTTACAGCGTATTCCTTGTTGATGGTGAATGATATCAGTTGAGAAAATGTTTAGTTTCACAAGAATGAATCTGGCGGGGGGTTCCCAGGCTCCCCCCCCCCTCCCAGATCTTGGCCGTCGATCGCGCGATCGCGACGAAAATCGGCACGCACATTGCCTGTGACGTAGTCGAAAATACTGTAGAGTTGATTTATCAAAAACTTATAATTTATGCTAAATAATGCTAATTTACACGTGTGCATAATGATGCATGAAATTATTTGCTATAAATCACTAGATAAAGCTCAGAACAGGCACATATTTTTGTAACTATACTTTTTCGTGTCCTTAGCAAATGTAACAGAAAAACGATTGTGCAGTCAGAAAACTCTCTTCAGCATTTTATTGTTTTTTGAATTTCTCATGTATTTCTTTGTTTATTGGACTTTTTGTTGTTCATTGCTTTTTTGATGAAATTTGTTCGCGACATTGTTCCGAACATGAAAATATCTTGTTAATTGATTTTAAAGGGGATGGCTAGTAACTGATGAGTAGGAATAAGTGGGAATGCTGGCTGAGGGATGATTGTTCCCATTCTTGTGGGATTCATTAAAGAGTAAATTACATATCTATTGTTGTGTGAAAATTATTTGCGTCAGAAAAGTCTTATATTCAAGTAATGAGCAGTTTAATGCCCCGTCACTGTACAGGTACGCTAACCTGGAAACATTAAACTGCACATTACTCGAATATGAGACCATGAAGAAAAAAAAAAATTCACAGAACAATAGATATATAATGTACTCTTAAATGAATTCCACAATGATTGGGACAATCATCCCCCAGCATTCCCACTGATTCCTACTACTAGCCATCCCTTTAACCGATAAACCCCCTAATTATCATGCTTATATGAAATTTGCCTGTAAGCACAGTTTGCATTGAAATACAATTGTAGGGCCTACATAAATTCACGTTCTTGTGCAATTTTTGGTCTGACGTGCATGTACATATCTATGCGTAACTTCAAAACCACATGCCCGGATGTCGCAAATTTGGTGTCAAAAGATGAGGAAAACTCGAAACTAAAAAGTCATGAAACATCGCTGTGATAGCATTATGCGATGGCGATACATCGCGCAGAACGTCGAGCTCATTCATAGACAACTTTGATGACATTACATACCAAGAGTTTGAGAATTTTGAGACATAATTATTATTATTTAAATCTTTTATTATGGGACCTTACAAATGCACGCTCTGGAAAACAGATTTTCCAAAAAAAAAAAAAACAAAAAAAAAAACCAACAACAACAAGTGCTCCATGCATAACAATTTGTGCACCATAAAACAGAACACACATAATAAAAAAACAACAAACAACAATCAAGGCGGAGGGGGTATAAATTCCTGGAGCACACATTACATCAAAAATGCCCAAAACACTGTCTTTTGTTTTCTCTACGGTTAACGCAACTGTGGAAATCTTTCAAACTAAAATCATTTCAAGAGCATATTGTGCTAGAGTGTTCTAGACCCTCTGCATCCCAATTTGATCCCAGCTGAACACACGCACTCACTAAGATGAGGTGCTTATAGAATCCACTATATCCCTCCTGATCCCTAGCAAGGCTGCAGTTGTGATGAACGGTGCTTAACTCGTTGAGGATGGACTGATTTTGCTACAACACGCAAATCCCATAGACGCCTGCCCAAATATACTCGGCACTCGTCCTTAACGGCTTAATCACCTCAAATGAATGGTGTTTAAAAAGATGAGTACAAAGTGCTGGTAAATGAGATATGCATATTGTCATTCGTTCATCAAACGTAATTGATATATCAATACACGGACATCAAATTACCCATACATTGGGATGATCTCAGCGTGGATCACATATTTCGGTGCTGGTTGCATGGCATTTAATTTTGTCACCAACACTGCTGATGTAAGAAAAAAGCATCATAATGTAATTGGGCACAATCAGGTTTGAAGTTCGAAAAGGTGTGTTCCAAATACACAGTGGGAAAATCACATTTCTATGGAGCATGCCTGTGAAAACAATAAGCAATTTATGCTTCATCGACATGTAATAAACATAAATGCTTCAAACATGCAAACCAAAAGTATGCAGACAATGAGATCCTGAGTACTGCTAGTCCACGAGTACAAGTGTCCAAGTTTGCTGGTGTCTCACACACTATCAGATTAGACAATCTTTGTATCTTTTTCAAACTGATTTCAACATATTTTTCATGCAGCAACCTTGCATACCTTGAATCAGTTGGGACTGAAGAAAATGGTTCCACTAGAAGAAATTGACTTTTGGCTCAGAGCAGGGGAGGTGCGACGCCCTGCTCAGAGGAAGCCAGTTTACCCTTTAAACGATCTCGCTGGAAAAAAAAAATGTTACAGCTCTCCGACTTCTTTGTCAGGCTGAAGAAAGGGATAAGAACATAATTCTATACGTAAAGAGCTTGAATGCAAAAGCAGATAAACGCTATTTTCAAAGAGTTTAATAGGTTATCATCAAATAGAGGAACATTACATCTGTCAATGATACTTCACTTTTATTCGAAAAAAAATGAAGATGATTTATTGAAAGCTTGATCACATGAACTTAGATTATTCTCTTTTTTTTGGGGGGGGGGGTCTTTTTTTCAACACATTCAATTTGAAGTATCTCGTGATGAAAATGTATAAATTTTATTTTGCATTTAAACTTGTCACATGTTTGCCGAAATTAATTTCATTTACTATTAGTTATAATTACTCAGATATTGGCTTACAGAACTTCATTTTTCCATTTATATTCACTTTCAGGTATACAAAGTTGAGATCTCGCCAAACATCTGAATTCAATAACCACTTAAAGCTCCAGCGAGGGACTCCACCAAGCTGTAGATCACGTGATTTTACACAAGTTTTAATTGCCAATCGGAACTGTCGTTATTACTTCTTAGTTTATTGTGGAAGAGGTACTTGAACTGGGAGATTATTATTCAGTACTTTCATTATGAGTGCTTTTGTTTGTAAGAGACTTCGTCACAACGCCTAATGTGTAATGATGGTCATATTAATGAAAAGGATAGAAACTTCACTCGTGATGAGTTGACATTGTGAAACTCTTAGCCACAGCCTATCATTTCATTGTGATGTGATTAAGAAATGAGTTCTGCAACAGGGACTCGACGATAATTGTGCTTCTAAGAGCAGATTCTCATTTCCGTGGAGAGTTGTCGGTGAGAGCAACTCCCCAGAGCATACGCGATTTTTGTGAACTAATCGCATACCACCGAGAAACTTCATCAATTAGAGTAAATTGAAGTCATATTACGGAGTCAATATGCCTGGTGACGGGTCTCATGGCGTTTCATCTCTACGCCACTATAATTCTATAATGCTTGTTTGCTTGCTCGCCAGCATCGGTATTTGTCTCTCGTTCCTCCCAATCATTCCTTTGCAGCTGCAGGACAGCTCATCGGTGATCAGGTACGTCAGAAAAATATGCTCGGTCATACTTGCACTCATCGTTTCTGCGTCATTTGTCTTCCTCTTACGGCATCGGAAGAAATTGCACAGAGAAGAACGTATTCTATGGCCGATGCGCTGTCAGCACTGTGCCCGACTAACCGGCCTGCGACTGAAGTGCAGGAGTAGATTTACATCGCATCGGAGGCCTCGACCATCTCCATCGTCGTCTGCTTTACCTTCGTCTCCACGTGAACCTGACCGATTAGACTCGGCTTTTTGGAGTCAATACGAGAATAGCCTGGTGCCTGACACTTCATACGGGTCAAAAGGTGACGAACATTCTACAGATGACAGCTCTCAGCAGAGGGAGAGGCATTTTACTCCTTCGAATTCTTGTTGGCGACGTGATACAATCAACAACGATACCTCTTTAGTCGAACAGACCACCTTCAATGCTAATCGATCTTTGGTCAATTTATTCAACGTGTTTGGTTTTTTGGACGTCATTAGTAGTCTAGGCTTTATCATAGCTAGATTTGCATGTGGGGATTCAGGTCTGGTTATTGTAAATGATAATCTGATAACTGTTGCTAATGGACTAACGATTTTCCTGGCAATAATGTTCTTTGCTCGCTATCATGATGCCGTCTTTGCTTCAACAACAACAAATTGTCTCGTGGTCGCAGTACTTCTATCCTGGGGACTGTGGATGTCGGGTGTAGCGGAGATCTCGCCACTCCAAAAAGTTATAAATAACTCTTCCAACAATCAATTAGACACCGTGTGCCATTTGAATTACACTGCTGTGGGATTAAACGCGTTCGCAAAATCCATGCAGTCGATGTACAAAGAATGTAGTATCATCAGTACTGCAATTTACTTGCAGTTCTGGAACGCACTGATTCCAAAGACTGCGTTGAAATCAAATGACACCGATTCTCAACATGAGGAAATGCAGGTCCAGAGATTTTCGTTGAAGCTGCGAGCTGTAGGAAAAGCCTGTAGATCCTATTTCCGTCACATGGCATTGTACTTGCCATGTAGTCAAATGTTCAACAGGGATGAATCGCAGCAGTTACTGTTTGAGTCGTCTTCAGAATATCTGAAGCATGCATACAAGAGCTGGACAATTCTCATTTGCGCCGGACTCGTCTACTTTGTAGCAAATGTCACATTTATCGAAAAGCCCATTGAGCCTTTGGATGAAGACAAGACTTCAATTCTCTACACCATAGAAATTGCCTATCTTGTCCCTCTCTTCGTTCTGCTAGCAAATGAGTCATCATGGTCATATACCTGTCCACAGACAGTGTTTTCGGGCAGATTTTCCAAAAACAAATTCAGAGGTCACGAGGTTCTTCTTTTGCTCTGCACCTGTGGGATATTTAGTCAGAACTTTTTACGTTCGTCGGCAGCTGTTGGTGTTCTCACAAGAAAGGGCTCGCTATCGAGCGACGAAATACTGCTATCTGTCGCCGCAATCGTGTACTCTCTTATTGTCACAATTATCATCTGGCTTACAACGGCTTTCCTGCTCAACATCCAGCGATACCCCAAAGCGAATCATCAAAGGACCAAGTGGAACCTCTTCTGTCTCATTTACATCATTGTCATGAATGCAACGGAGTGGGTAATCCAAAGCTTCATCATTGAACACTGGCTGGTTCACAGTAAGTTCTTCGGAAAAGATACATCCGAAGTGATTGGTGTTCTGTTGGAGCCATTTTCAAGTCTGTACCAGTTGCATACTGCGATGTTCGCTTACGAAATCTACAAAGATATCATGCAGGAAAATGAATGAATTCCAACTGACATCACTGGTCTTACTGGAAAACGGGATACCGGTCAGCTGACCAATATACATAATACATGTATACTATGAATATCTGATCTATTTCAATGATAGCAATGCAACATTTCTATTTGCAGTTAACAAAAGGCGGGGTTGTGATATATCTGTTCTGAACAGCTAAAAGTTGAACTTGTCACACGTGGACTTGTTGCCCAACTTCACTGCAAGTAGTTTGATCACAAGACAGGTTGTTAAGCAGGTTATCAATAATCTCACTCTCGTGAAGAAAACTCATTCTTGGATGTTAAAGGGATAGCATACAATGTGTAGTCTTGGTTGAGTTGAGGATTCAGCCTTTATTACCTTTTGTGCGAGACACTTAGAAACCACTTGATGAAATGTTAAAGAGATTACAATAGATATAAGAGATATTCAAGGCTTACTTGAAGAAATTCGGTTTTGAAATGAATTTAGTGATAATACTAATAATGATATACAAAAACAAAGTAAAGAAAGAATTTTCTGATAAAATATGGTCCCTCCTTTCATTAGAATTATTTTGTTTTGAATATCTCAGTCATTTAAAAACCAATTTGCATCTAACAAACTTTGAATTATGCGTTTACATATTTCATTACTGGTATCTAATCATCTCTAAGAAAAGAAGTTGAAACCTGAAGTCCTATCTCAACCGAAACTGTACCATCTCTTTGAATAAAAAAAAAGAATAAGTTCTATCCTTCTCCTCAGAAAATTTAAGAGTAGCAACCGAAGAGGGTGGATTTTTATCTATTGTATCTGACATCAAACAAATGACAGGTAGTTGTATCATGTTTAACCAATGTGAGATTACTAGTGAAGCGACAACACCACCAGCTCATCTAAACTGTTGGTCCTATACGGATAAGTACTACCGATATTAGAAACAAGAAGATCTTACACTTTTTTTCGATTTAATCTGTTTGATTTATACGTTAATAATAATTCTTCATATCCTTAACATGTAAGTGCGTGACTGTTACTGATCTTGCTGATAGGAATGTTTTAAGAACAAGGAGAAGACCTGGAATTCTTGAACGTTATTTATTATGTATTTTAAATCCATTTTGAGCGCAACCATACTCAGGCGTATAGAGTTTAAAACAGTTGAAGAGCATGGACTGGCTATTTACTGTAAGAAAACAATTCATCATCAAGCAATGCACTTACAAACGTTTACTGAGATATCTCTTCTTCGAAGGATTTCAATTTACCGCGTCCATACCTTTACTGTCAGTCTTTATAGTAACAGCTATGCAACACTTAAAGCAACCTAACGCCGAAATCAGTTCACGAAGTTGATATTAAAGATTTAAATCGTACTGAGTGAAGAAACACACGCTATGTAATTCACCTTGCTTGTAGTGACAATATTGATTATGCAATTGACTGACAAATTGCCCTACATAAGTGATGCATATGGAAACTATGACTCAAAAAAAGTAATATCGAAACTGTAATTAAACTGATCAATTGCTGTAGAGAGTAGCAAATCGAAGCTGTGTCATGAGACGTAGTTTATTTTGTCACTGTTTATAGGTTTAATACCCATACAATTACTACGCGTCTCTCCGTTCTCTGTAGTCGGCTGCACTGTATGCATCAGTATCCAGTGATATGAAACGTATCTTAAGTGAATGTTGTACATTGTACTTGTAACAGAAGTCAAGGTACTATATCGAAAATCCAACGTCTGATCTGAACTGCAAATGTTGAGGCTGTTATAGTGAATACACTTTGAGAAAAAAAAGGTCTGTGCGGTTACTTTTGATTCTTTAATATGTACACTTGCAAAGGTGTTGAACGTTAGTATCCAAAGGAGACCTTATTGCATTATGAATGAGCCAATATCTCCTCGACTTACCACATTGCATTAAAATATCATTTGCATGCTACCATTTCTACTGAGTAGGCCTATTACTTCCAAGGAAATTCGGCTATACTATAATGTTTATAATTGCATGCAATCTTAAAACAAATTGTTTAAAATGATTTTGTTTTGCATTTTTGAGGGGAGATTTTGGTATTGCCAGATATGTTTTTATGCTTGTGTGTGTGTGTGCGTGCGTGTGTGTGTGTGTGTGTGCATGTGTATTTTTTTTTTTTTTTTGCAACTGATTGACAAATTGCCCTACATCGACGTAAACAAGCACTGAATTGATCAGTGTTTTAGAAGTAGCCATGATAAAACATCAGGGGCTTACATGCTCGAGTAGGATTCAAACATACGACCTCCTGATCACCGGACACATCTCCACTAGACCACCGAGCTTTCGCCCGACAGCAGGTGTTGGTTCTAATCCTTATAGCATGCAGCGGGTATACTGCGTAATAATTCAAATTCATGAAATTCTTCCGTCGACGGAAGAATTTCATATTGACATAAATTTAAAACATAATAGATCATAAAGATATCAAACATAAATATTACATAAAAAATATACCATAATGTCTTTCAGAGGGAGCTCATAAAGTCTCCACGAGTGAGCTCATATTGAAAGTCTCCACAAGGGAGCTCATACAAAATGTCTCCGCGAAGAAGATTATACGAATTTTAATAATTACGGTGGTATCATTTAGTACCAGATAAAATAGTCATGTCCCACAAAAGAACTGATGATAAAAGAATATTGTAAGGTGACAGTATTTATACTGAATTCTTCCGTCGACGGAAGAATTCATATTGACATAAATTTAAAACATAATAGATCATAAAGACATCAAAAATGAATATTGAATAAAAAAAAATATACCATAATGTCTCTCAGAGGGAGCTCATATTGGAAGTCTCCGCTAAGGGAGCTCATACAAAATATCTCCGCGAAGGAGATTATACGAATTTTAATAACTATAACCGGTGATATCATTTAGTACCAGATAAAAAAAGTCATGTCCCACAAAAGAGCTGATGATAAAAGAATATTGTAAGGTGACAGTATCTATATTGATGAAATACCTCATTTTCAGCACTCAAACTCGATCAATGGTTCAATGGGTACAATGCTTCACAAGTCTTCCGCAGAGCCATACACATTAATTGTGTTTTTTTAGAGCTCTTCTAACGTTCCTTCCTTGCTGCGTAAAGTAACAATAATCTGAGTGAGGTGACAGATAAAAACCACTCGATAAACCCTTGAATATCATTTTATTTTTTATTTTTCCTCCTTTTCGAATGAAAATTTTCTGTTCCACCAAAGCGCATTAATTTTTAGATTTTTCGTATTATCACATTTGATGATACATATGTGAAGGTCAGTTTTATCAGAAAACATCCTATCATATAGAACTTTTGCAAGAAAACCTAAAATATAGGGAGATATCAGTTATTACCCATAACTGTAGACGGTTTAATATAGAAACAACTTGTTATAACTATTATTGTTAAAATTTTGTATATTTTAACAATACTTAACATTTATTATCCTGACTAAAATGTTCATAATGCTTGTTTCTATCTCAAAGGACTAAATTTTGTTTTTTGTTCTACTGCACATGAAGAATTATGCCTTTAATGTACATAGGATATAATGCACATCCTCAGACACACTGAACCCTCGCATTGACATTCTTTACCAGATACAGTTACAAATTCTCAAACTACTAGTATCTTTAAGAAGAATCTTAAGGGATGTTTGTTAGATGATTAGATTTTAAAATGTGGTTATACGCGATGATTGTTAACGGATTGTTTGGTATTTTTCCTCTGTGTCTTTATACAATTAATCACTATCGTGTGGTTCACATAATCTTGTTAGCGTGTTTGCACTTTGGAGTTAAAGTTGACAGTTGCTTTACTTGTATGAATTATGTTTTTTTATCTATATATAAGGCGGTTTCAATTTTGCGGTTGATAAAGATTAATTCTGTGATATGGATTTACATTATAGGTTATTATAAAACGAATTTAATTCTAAATAGATATATATATAATTATTATCATTTTATGGTTATTGTATGTGCGTGGTTGATCTTTTATAGTGGTTGTACAATTTTGATAATGATGACAATAGTAGCATTCTTATATGGATTGAAAATGTGTTTGTTTTAATTGAACGGAAACATAAGATAGTATAAAAAGACGAAATTATCATACCACTAATTTCTGTTTACACATCCGCACATCCTATTACCAACATAGATCTCTTTCTATCTCTTTATATTATTCTGTTCTTCTATTGTTTTTTTCTTTTGATGTTTCTGTGTTCCTCTCCTTCTGTCTCCGCAATCTACCTTGTTTTCACTGCCTGTGGTCCCCCTTTTTTCTTCTGAGCATAATCATGATTTCAGAGATGATCTTTATAATACATTGGCATTATATAAGCTTCCATACGACATATTGGGCACTGGTCTAATCTTAATCTCCTTTGTTGCTTCTTGTATTCTTCTCTTTTTAAGGAGGTTTTTATGATTGTACAAATTGTAATTTAGAAGGAACTTGTCTCTTGGCTCAGAGCAGGGAGGTGAGACGCTCCGCTCAGAGGAAGCAAGTTTGCCCTTTCAAACGACCTCGATGGGAAAAAAAAAATGTTACAGCTCTCCGACTACTTTGTTAGGCTGAAGAATAGGATAAGAAAAGAATACATAAAGAGCTTGAATGCAAAAGCAGGTAAACGCCATTTTCAAAGTGTTTAAAGAAAGGTTATCATCAAATAGAGGAATATAAAATCTATTATTGATACTTCACTCTTATTCGGACAAAAAAAAAAAGAATTTGGACCAAAAAAAAAAATCAGTTTTTTAACTGAAAGAGCTACCCTATGAAAATAGAACGGAATGAATAAAATTGATAAATGAATAAATGAAAGATGGTATATTGAAAGTTTAATCACATGTACTTAGATTATTTAGTCTCTTTGTTTGTATGTTTGTTTCTTTTAGTCTTTGTTTTTTGCTTTTTAACACATTACGAAGTATAAGCATATCTCGTGATGAAAATAAAATGGATACATGTTTGCATTTAAACTGTTCACATGTTTGCCGAAATTAATTTGCATTTACTCCGAGTAACAATTATTCACATATTGGCTAACCGAAATCTATTTCTCATTTATATTCACTTTCACGTACAAATATAAAATCTCGACAAACATCTGAAATCAGTAACCACTTATTAAAGCTCCAGCGAGGGACACCACCAAGCTGTAGATTATATTTGATTTCACGCAAGTTGTATTGGCTTATCGGGACTGTCGTTATTACCTCTTAGTTCATTATGGAAAAGGTACTTGAACTTTTAAACGAGAGATTAATATTCAGTGCTTTCATAATAAGTGCTTTTGTCTGTACGAGACTTTGTCACAATGCCTTGAATCAAACGTACACGTAATAATGGTCATATTACTGAATAGGATAGAAACTTCACTCGTGATTATTTGACGTTGTGAAACTCTTAGTCACAGCCTATCATTTCATTGTGATGTGACGAAGAAATGAGATCTTCAACAGGGACTCGTAGATAATTGTGCCTATAAGAGCAGATTCGCATTTCTGGGGAGAGTTGTCAGTGAGAGCAACTTCTCAGAGCATTCTCGATTTTGTGAACTAATCGCATACCACCGATAAACTGTTTATCAATTAGGGGAATTGAAGTCATATTACGGAGTCAGTATGCCTGGTGACGGGTCTCGAGGCGTTTCATCTCCACACCACTATAATGCTACGATGCTTGTTTGCTTACTCGCTAGCATCGGTATCTGTCTCTCCTTTCTCCAAATCATTCCTCTGAAGCCGGAGGACAGCTCATCGGTGATCAAGTACGTCAGAAAAATATGCTCGGTCATACTTGCACTCATCGTCTCTGCTTCATTTGTCTTCCTCTTACGGCATCGGAAGAAATTGCACCGAGAAGGACGTATTCTATGGCCGATGCGCTGTCAGCACTGTGCCCGACTAATCGGCCAGCGACTGAAGTGCAGGAGTAGATTTACATCGCATCGGAGGCCTCGACCATCTCCATCGTCGTCTGCTTTACCTTCGTCTCCACGTGAACCTGACCGATTAGACTCGGCTTTTTGGAGTCAATACGAGAATAGCTTGGTGCCCGACACTTCATACGGGTCAATAGGTGACGAACATTCTACAGATGACAGCTCCCAGCAGAGGGAGAGGCATTTTACTCCTTGGAATTCTTGTCGGCGACGTGATACAATCAACAACGATATCTCTTTAGTCGAACAGACCACCTTCAATGCTAATCGATCTTTGGTCAATTTATTCAACGTGTTTGGTTTTTTGGACGTCATTAGTAGTCTAGCCTTTATCATAGCGAGATTTGCATGTGGGGATTCAGGTCTGGTTATTGTAAATGATAATCTGATAACTGTTGCTAATGGACTAACGATTTTCCTGGCAATAATGTTCTTTGCTTGCTATCATGATGCCGTCTTTGCTTCAACAACAACAAATTGTTTCGTGGTCGCAGTACTTCTATCCTGGGGACTGTGGATGTCGGGTGTAGCGGAGATCTCGCCACTCCAAAAAGTTATGAATATGAACTCTTCCAACAATCAATTAGACACCGTGTGCCATTTGAATTACACTGCTGTGGGATTAAACGCGTTCGCAAAATCCATGCAGTCGATGTACAAAGAATGTAGTATCATCAGTACTGCAATTTACTTGCAGTTCTGGAACGCACTGATTCCAAAGACTGCGTTGAAATCGAATGACACCGATTCTCAACATGAGAAAATGCAGGTCCAGAGATTTTCATTGAAGCTGCGATCTGTAGGAAAAGCCTGTAGATCCTATTTTCATCACATGACAATGTGCTTGCCATGTAGTCAAATGTTCACTAAGGATGAATCGCAGCAGTTACTGGTTGAGTCGTCTTCAGAATATCTGAAGCATGCATACAAGAGCTGGACAATTCTCATTTGCACCGGACTTGTCTACTTTGTAGCAAATGTCACTTTTATCGAAAAGCCCATTGAGCCTTTGGATGAAAACAAGACTTCAATTCTCTACACCATAGAAATTGCCTATCTTGTCCCTCTCTTCGTTCTGCTAGCAAATGAGTCATCATGGTCATATACCTGTCCACAGACAGTGTTTTCGGGAAGATTTTCCAAAAACAAATTCAGAGGTCACGAGGTTCTTCTTCTGCTCTGCACCTGTGGGATATTTAGTCAGAACTTTTTACGTTCGTCGGCAGCTGTTGGTGTTCTCACAAGAAAGGGCTCACTATCGAGCGACGAAATACTGCTATCTGTCGCGGCAATCGTGTACTCTCTTATCGTCACAATTATCATCTGGCTTACAACGGCTTTCCTGCTCAACATCCAGCGATACCCCAAAGCGAATCATCAAAAGACCAAGTGGAACCTCTTCTGTCTCATTTACATCATTGTCATGAATGCAACGGAGTGGGTAATCCAAAGCTTCATCATTGAACACTGGCTGGTTCACAGTAAGTTCTTCGGAAAAGATACAGCCGAAGTGATTGGTGTTCTGTTGGAGCCCTTTTCAAGTCTGTACCAGTTGCATACTGCGATGTTCGCTTACGAAATCTACAAAGATATTATGCAAGAAAATGAATGAATCCCCACTGACATCACTGGTCTTACTGAAGAACAAGATTCCGGTCAGCTAACCAATATACATAATATATGTATACTATATATATATCTATTTCAAGGATAGCAATGCAACATTTCTATTTGCAGTTAACAAAAGGCGGGGTGGTGATATATCTGTTCTGAACAGCTAAAAATTGAACTTGTCACACGTGGACTTGTTGCCAAACTTCACTACAAGTAGTTTGATCACAAGACAGGTTGTTAAGCAGGTTATCAACAATCTCACTCTAGTGAAGAAAACTCATCTTGGATGTTAAAGGGATAGCATAGTTTTTGGTTGAGTTGAGGATTAAGCCTTTATTACCTTTTGTGCGAGATTCTTAGAAACCACTTGATGAAATATTAAAGAGATTACAATAAATATAAGAGATATTCACGGCTAACTTGAAGAAATTCGGTTTTGAAATGAATTTAATGATAACACTAATAATGGTATACAAAAACAAAGTAAAGAAAGAATTTTCTGATAGAATGTGGTCCCACCTTTCATTAGAATTATTTTGTTTTGAATATCTCAGTCATTTAAAAACCAATTTGCATCTAACAAACTTTGAATTATGCGTTTACATATTTCATTACTGGTATCTAATCATCTCTAAGAAAAAAAAAATCATCTAAAGAAGTTGAAAACCTGAAGTCCTATCTCAACCGAAACTGTACCATCTCTTTGAATAAAAAAAAAGAATAAGTTCTATCCTTCTCCTCAGAAAATTTAAGAGTAGCAACCGAAGAGGGTGGATTTTTATCTGTTGTATCTGACATCAAACAAATGACAGGTAGTTGTATAGCATGTTTAACCAATGTGAGATTACTAGTGAAGCGACAACACCACCAGCTCATCTAAACTGTTAGTCCTATACGGATAAGTACTACGATATTAGAAACAAGAAGATCTTACACTTTTTTTTCGATTTAATCTGTTTGATTTATACGTTAATAATAATTCTTCATATCCTTAACATGTAAGTGCGTGACTGTTACTGATCTTGCTGATAGGAATGTTTTAAGAACAAGGAGAAGACCTGGAATTCTTGAACGTTATTTATTATGTATTTTAAATCCATTTTGAGCGCAACCATACTCAGGCGTATAGAGTTTAAAACAGTTGAAGAGCATGGACTGGCTATTTACTGTGAAGCGACAACACCACCAGCTCATCTAAACCGTTGGTACTATACGCATAAGTACTACCGATATTAGTGTTTTGGAAAAAGAAATATATTAGAAACAAGAAGATCTTATACTTTTTTTTCGATTCAATCTGTTTCATTTATACGTTAATAATAATTCATCATATCCTTAACATGTAAGTGCGTGACTGTTACTAATCTTGCTGATAGGAGTGTTTTAGGAACAAAGAGAAGACCTGAAATCCTTGAACTTTATTTATTATGTATTTGAAATCCGTTTTTAGCGCAGCCATTTTCAGGCGTATAGAGTTTAAAACAGTTATTAGAGTGAAGCGCATGGACTGGCTATTCACTGTAAAAAAAAAACACAATACATCATTCATCAAGCAAAAGCAGTTACAAACGTTTACTGAGATATTTATTCTTGGAAGGATTTCAATTTACCACGTCTATCTTTACTGTCAGTATTTATAAGTAACATCTATGCAACACTTAAAGCAACCTATCGCCGAAATCACGAAGTTGATATTAAAGATTTAAATCGTACTTGAGAAGAAACACACGCTATGTCATTTACCTTGTGGTGACAATAATTGATTATGCAACTGACTGACAAATTGCCCTACATCACGATTATAAATGGTGGATATGGAAAATATGACTTTAAAAAGTAATATCGAAACTGTAATTAAACTGATCAATTGCTGTAGAGAGTAGCAAATCGAAGCTGTGTCATGAGACGTAGTTTATTTTGTCACTGTTTATAGGTTTAATACCCATACAATTACTACGCGTCTCTCCGTTCTCTGCAGTCGGCTGCACTGTATGCATCAGTATCCAGTGATATGAAACGTATCTTAAGTGAATGTTGTACATTGTAGTTGTAACAGAAGTCAAGGTACTATATCGAAAATCCAACGTCTGATCCGAACTGCAAATTTTGATTCTGTTATAGTGAATACACTTTGAGAAAAAAAAAAAAAGTCTATGCGGTTACTTTTGATTCTGTTAAGTACACTTACAAAGGTGTTGAACGTTAGTATCCAAAGGAGATCTTATTGCATTATGTATAAGCCAATATCTCCTCGACTTACGACATTGTTCAAATTTATTTCATATTTCCATTTTCTCAATGATGACATTACAAAATTATTGACAAAACAAGAGTACAAAATATATACAATCATGTCTTTTGATTGTAGAAGAAAAAGAAAAAGAAAATATACTTGACACAAATGTACATGGTCACATCGTATGAAAATGTCACTAGTAAGTATAAGAAATATGATGGGGCCTACATAAAAGCGTTAAAGCTTGTAAAACTGTAGGTTCCCGAGTTCATAGGCATATAATTTTACACGGAGAACGGATTTGTTTGTCTTGACCAACTAAAATTCAACATTGCATTGAAATATCATTTGCATGCTACCAATTCTACTGAGTAGGCCTATTACTTCCAAGGAAATTCGGCTACTATAATGTTTATAATTGCATGCAATCTCAAAACAAATTGTTTAAAATGATTTTGTTTTGCATTTTTGAGGGGAAATTTTGGTGTTGGCAGATATGTTTTTATGCTTGTGTGTGTGTGTGTGTGTGTGTGTGTGTGTGTGTGTGTGCGTGTGTGTGTGTGTGTGTGTGTGTGCATGTGTATATTTTTTTTTTTTGCAACTGATTGACAAATTGCCCTACATCGAAGTAAACAAGCACTGAATTGATCAGTGTTTTAGTAGTAGCCATGATAAAACACCAGGGGCGTACATACTCGAGTAGGATTCAAACCTACGACCTCCTGATCACCGGACAGGCGTCCTCTCCACTAGACCACCGAGCTTTCGCCCGACAGCAAGTGTTGGTTCTAATCCTTATAGCATGTAGCGGGTATACTGCGTAATAATTCAAATTCATGAAATTCTTCCGTCGACGGAAGAATTTCATATTGACATAAATTTAAAACATAATAGATCATAAAGATATCAAACATAAATATTAGATAAAAAAATATACCATAATGTCTTTCAGAGGGAGCTCATAAAGTCTCCACGAGTGAGCTCATATTGAAAGTCTCCACAAGGGAGCTCATACAAAATGTCTCCGCGAAGAAGATTATACGAATTTTAATAATTACGGTGGTATCATTTAGTACCAGATAAAATAGTCATGTCCCACAAAAGAACTGATGATAAAAAATATTGTAAGGTGACAGTATCTATACTGAATTCTTCCGTCGACGAAAGAATTCATATTGACATAAACTTAAAACATAATAGATCATAAAGACATCAAAAATGAATATTGAATAAAAAAAAAAATATATACCATAATGTCTCTCAGAGGGAGCTCATATTGGAAGTCTCCGCTTAGGGAGCTCATACAAAATGTCTCCGCGAAGGAGATTATACGAATTTTAATAACTATAACCGGTGATATCATTCAGTACCAGATAAAAAAGTCATGTCCCACAAAAGAGCTGATGATAAAAGAATATTGTAAGGTGACAGTATCTATATTGATGAAATACCTCATTTTCAGCACTCAAACTCGATCAATGGTTCAATGGGTACAATGCTTCACAAGTCTTCCGCAGAGCCACACATATTAATTGTGTTTGTTAGAGCTCTTCTAACGTTCCTTCCTTGCTGCGTAAAGTAACAATAATCTGAGCGAGGTGACAGATAAAAGCCACTCGATAAACCCTTGAATATTATTTTATTTTTTATTTTTCCTCCTTTTCGAATGAAAATTTTCTGTTCCACCAAAGCGCATTAATTTTTAGATTTTTCGTATTATCACATTTGATGATACATATGTGAAGGTCAGTTTTATCAGAAAACATCCTATCATATAGAACTTTTGCAGAAAGCCTAAAATATAGGAAGATATCAGTTATTACCCATAACTGTAGACGGTTTAATATAGAAACAACTTGTTATAACTATTATTGTTAACATTTTGTATATTTTAACAATACTTAACATTTATTATCCTGACTAAAATGTTCATAATGCTTGTTTGTTTCTATCTCAAAGGACTAAATTAAAAAAATGAAGAATTATGCCTTTAATGTACATAGGATATATATAATGCACATCCTCAGACACACTGGACCCTCGCATTGACATTCTTTACCAGATACATTTACGAATTCTCAAACTAATAGTATCTTTAAGAAGAATCTTAAGGGATGTTTGTTAGATGATAAGATTTTAAAATGTGGTTATACGCGATGATTGTTAACGGGTTGTTTGGTATTTTTCCTCTGTGTCTTTATACAATTAATCACTATCGTGTGGTTCACATAATCTTGTTAGCGTGTTTGCACTTTGGAGTTAAAGTTGACAGTTGCTTTACTTGTATGAATTATGTTTTTTTTTTTTTAAATCTATATATAAGACGGTTTCAATTTTGCGGTTAATAAAGATTAATTCTGTGATATGGATTTACATTGTAGGTTATTACAAAACGAATTTAATTCTAAATAGATATGTATATTATTATCATTTTATGGTTATTGTATGTCGTGGTTGATCTTTTATAGTGGTTGTACAATTTTGATAATGATGATAATAGTACCATTCTTATATGGATTGAAAATGTGTTTGTTTTAATTGAATGGAAATATAAGATAGTATAAAAAGACGAAATTATCATACCACTAATTTCTGTTTACACATCCGCACATCCTATTACCAACATAGATCTCTTTCTATATTATTCTGTTCTCTTCTATTGTTTTTTCTTTTGATGTTTCTGTGTTCCTCTCCTTCTGTCTCCGCAATCTACCTTGTTTTCACTGCCTGTGGTCCCCCCTTTTTTTCTTCTGAGCATATTTATGATTTCACAGATTAACTTTATAGTACATTTGTATTACATAACCTTCCATACGACATATTGGGCACTTCTTCACATGGAATTACTGTACCAGCCGGGGGTACAAGCTCAGCTATAGTCGTCTAATCTTAATCTCCTTTGTTGCTTCTTGTATTCTTCTCTTTTTAAGGAGGTTTTTATGATTGTACAAATTGTAATTTAGAAGGAACTTGTCTCTTGGCTCAGAGCAGGGAGGTGAGTAGTCTAGCTTCTGGACTCTTTTTACTCGTAGGGGTGATTCAGTGTACGCGACAAGCCGTATGAGGGCGTGGCACCCGAGGATTGCGATACGCCGAGAACTGCGATACCCGAGAAATTTCGTTGGGCGCGCAGTCTCTCGATTATCGCAATCAGAAAATTTGCGCCCTCTCTTGGTTTATCGCACCAAGGAAAAGGGGACGGAGCCCAGACTAGGAGGTGAGACGCTCTGTTCAGAGGAAGCAAGTTTACCCTTTTAAACGACCTCGATGGGGAAAAAAATGTTACAGCTCTCCGACTCCTTTGTTAGGCTGAAGAAAAGGATAAGAAAAGAATACATAAAGAGCTTGAATGCAAAAGCAGATAAACGCCATTTTCAAAGTGTTTAAAGAAAGGTTATCATCAAATAGGGGAATATAAAATCAATTATTGATACTTCACTCTTATTCGGACAAAAACAAAAATCAGTTTTTTTAACTGAAAGGGCTACCGTATGAAAATAGACGGATTAAATACAATGAATAAATAAATAAATGAAAGATGGTATATTGAAAGTTTAATCACATGTACTTAGATTATTTAGTCTCTTTGTTTGTTTGTTTTTTGTTTTTTGTTTTTGCTTTTTTAACACATTCAATCTGAAGTATAGACATATCTCGTGATGAAAATAAAATGGATACATTTTTGTATTTAAACTGTTCACATGTTTGCCGAAATTGATTCTCATTTACTCCTAATAATAATTATTAACATATTATCTAACCGAAATCTATTTCTCATTTCTATTCACTTTCACGTATACACATTTAAGATCTCGCCAAACATCTGAAATCAATAACCACTTAAAGCTCCAGCGAGGGACTCCACCAGACTGTAGATTACATTTGATTTCACGCAAGCTGTATTGCATATCAGGACTGTCGTTATTACCTCTTAGTTCATTATGGAAAAGGTACTTGAACTGTTAAACGAGAGATTAATATTCAGTGCTTTCATAATGAGTGCCTTTGTCTGTACGAGACTTTGTCACAATGCCTTGAATCAAACGTACACGTAATGATGGTCATATTACTGAACAGGATAGAAACTTCACTCGTGATGATTCGACGTTGTGAAACTCTTAGTCACAGCCTATCATTTCATTGTGATGTGACTAAGAAATGAGTTCTTCAACAGGGACTCGAAGATAATTGTGCTTCTAAGAGAAGATTCTCATTTCTGGGTAAGAGTTGTCAGAGAGAGAGCAACTTCCCAGAGCATTCGCGATTTTTGTGAACTAATCGCATACCACCGAGAAACTGTTTATCAATTAGAGTGAATTGAAGCCATATTAAGGAGTCAATATGCCTGGTGACGGGTCTTGTGGAGTTTCATCTCCACGCCACTATAATGCTACGATGCTTGTTTGCTTACTCGCAAGCATCGGCATCTGTCTCTCCTTCCTCCCAATCATTCCTCTGAAGCTGGAGGACAGCTCATCGGTGATCAGGTACGTCAGAAAAATATGCTCGGTCATACTTGCACTCATCGTCTCTGCTTCATTTGTCTTCCTCTTACGGCATCGGAAGAAATTGCACCGAGAAGGACGTATTCTTTGGCCGATGCGCTGTCAGCACTGTGCCCGACTAACCGGCCTGCGACTGAAGTGCAGGGGTAGATTTACAACGCATCGGAGGCCTCGACCATCTCTATCGTCGTCTGCTTCTTCGATTTCACATGAACCTGACCAAGTAGACTCAACTTTTTGTAGTCAGTGCGACAATAGCTTGGTGCCTAACACTTCATACGGGTCAATAGGTGACGAACATTCAACAGATGACAGCTCACGATCGCAGCAGAGGGAGAGGCATTTTACTCCTTGGAATTCTTGTCGGCGACATGATACAGTTAACAACGATACGTCTTTAGTCGTACAGACCACCTTCAATGCTAATCGATCTTTGGTCAATTCATTCAACGTGTTTGGTTTTTTGGACGTCATTAGTAGTCTAGGCTTTATCATAGCGAGATTTGCATGTGGGGATTCAGGTCTGGTTATTGTAACTGATAATCTGATAACTGTTGCTAATGGACTAACGATTTTCCTGGCAGTAATGTTCTTTGCTCGCTATCATGATGCCGTCTTTGCTTCAACAACAACAAATTGTTTCGTGGTCGCAGTACTTCTGTCCTGGGGACTGTGGATATCGGGTGTAGCGGAGATCTCGGCACTCCAAAAAGTCATGAACTCTTCGTACAATCGATTAGACACCGTGTGCCATTTGAATCACACTGCTGTGGGATTAAACGGGTGCGCAAAATCCATGCAGTCGATGTACAAAGAATGTAGTATCATTAGTACTGCAATTTACTTGCAGTTCTGGAACGCACTAATTCCAAAGACTGCGCTGGAATCGAATGACACCGATTCTCAACACGAGGAAATGCAAGTCCAGAGTTTCTCGTTGAAGCTGCGAGCTGTAGGAAAAGCCTGTAGATCCTATTTATGTCACATGACAATGTGCTTGCCAGGTAGTCAAATGTTCAACAGGGACGAATCGCAGCAGATACTGGTTGAGTCGTCTTCAGAATACACAGTATCTGAAGCGTACATACAAGAGCTGGACAATTCTCATATGCACCGGACTCGTCTACTTTGTAGCAAATGTCACTTTTATCGAAAAGCCCATTGAGTCTTTAGATGAAAACAAGACTTCAATTCTCTACATCATAGAAATTGCTTATCTTGTCCCTCTCTTCGTTCTGTTGGCTCATGAGACATCATGGTCATATACCTGCCCACACTGCAAAAAGTCCGGTGTTAAATAGTGAACACCGAGCTGGTGTAAAATTTTCGGTGCTCATTTATGGTGTTAAATTAACACCTCCGGGTGTCATTTCCAAATTTTAAACTGGTTTTTGAAGAGTTTCTTAGTAACTGCACTTCTTGTTGATTTTTAATTTAAACAAGACGATCAAGAATTTTACATTAAAATACTAGATTTTTGAAAAATGTGAAAATAAATTTACACCAAAGTAACACCAGCTGGTGTGGTTTCTTATTGAAGCTGGACGGGTGTTAAACCATTGATATTAACACCAACAAATATCAAATCAACACCATGTGGTGTCATTTTTTAATTAACGCCAGTACAGTGTCAAAATAACACCAGGTACAGTGTCAAATTAACACCACTAAGTGTCAGGTGAACACTTTTCAACACCATCACAGTGCATTTTTAACACCTGTGGGTGTGGTCCTCTATTGAAGTTTGATCGGTGTTAGATTTAACACCCGTGGTGTTAAATCTAACACCGATGTTTTTACAGTGCACAAACAGTTTTTTTTTTTCGGGAAGATTTTCCAAAAAGAAATTTAGAGGTCACGAGGTTCTTCTCCTGCTCTGCACCTGTGGGATATTTAGTCAGAACTTTTTACGTTCGTCGGCAGCTATTGATGTTCTCACAAGAAAGGGCTCGCTATCGAGCGACGAAATACTGCTATCTGTCGCGGCAATCGTGTCTCTCTTATCGTTACAATTATCATCTGGCTTACAACGACTTTCCTGCTCAACATCCAGCGATACCCGAAAGCGAATCATCAAAGGACCAAGCGGAATCTCTCCTGTCTCATTTACATCATTGTCATGAATGCAACGGAGTGGGTATCCGAAGCTTCATCATTGAACACTGGCTGGTTCACAGTAAGTTCTTCGGAAAAGATACAGCCGAAGTGATTGGTGTTCTGTTTGGAGCCCTTTTCAAGTCTGTACCAGTTGCATACTGCGATGTTCGCTTACGAAATCTACAAAGATCTCATGCAGGAAAATGAATGAATTCCCAATGACATCACTGGTCTTACTGGAGAACGGGATACCGGTCAGCTGACCCATATACATTATGTATACTATCTTATCTATTTCAAGGATAACAATGCAAAATTTCTATTTGCAGTTAACTAAAGGCGGGGTGGTGACATATCTGTTCTGAACAACTAAAAGTTGAGCTTATCACACGTGGACTTGTTGCCCAACTTCACTACAAGTAGTTTGATCACAAGACAGGTTGTTCGGCAGGCCATCAATAATGTCACTCTCATGAGGAAAACTCATTCTTGGATGTTAAAGGGATGGTATAGTTTTGATTGAGATGAGGATTCAGCTTGTACCTTTTTGCGAAATATTGTGTACTTAGAAACCACTTTATGAAATGGTAAAGAGCATGCAATTATTTGAAGACGAATTCAAAGTTTACTTGACGAAAATAAATGTTTTAAAATGACTGAAATATCCATAAACTAAAGTAAACGAAGGTAATCCTAATAAAGGGCGACCCCACGTTTTATTGGAATTGTTTTGTATTGAATATCTCAGCCATTAAAGAAAATACATCAAACAAACTTTGAATTCCTCATAGAATCATATGAGTTTACATATTTCATAAGAGCCATCTCATTATCTCCAACAACTAATATCATCGAAAAGAAGTTGGAAACCTGAAATTCCTTCTCATCCGAATCTGTACATCTTTTTAAATGGAAAAAGAAAGAATAAGTTCTATCCTTCTCCTCAAATCATCGAAGAGTAACAACCAAAGAGAACGGATTTTTAGCTGTTTTATCTGACATCGAACAACTGACAGGTATATAGTTGTACAATGTAATATAGCATGTTTAACCAACGTAAGATTCAACACCATCAGCTCAGCTAGGTCTTATACATATGTACCAATGATAATCAGTCTTTTGGAAAAAGAAATACTTGAACATTAGAAACAAGATCTTACACTTTTTGATTTAATCTGTTTGATTTACACATGGATTGTAAATGCGTGCTGCGACTGACAGGTGAGTTTTAGAAAGAAAAGGAAGACCTGAAATTCCTGAACTTATATTAAGAATGTGTGAAGCATGTTTGGATCACAACCATTAGCATGGACTGGCTATTCATTGTAAGAAAAGAATGTAACACTATGCAACGCAATTTGAAACGTTTACTGAAATTTTTGAATTTACAGCATCTACTGCTACTCTAAGTCCTGACTGTAGTAGCTGTGCAACACTAAAAGCAGTCTAGCAACACTAAAAGCAGTCTATCGTCGGAATCAGGAAATCACAAAGATATGAGTCGTATACTGAGTGAAGAAGCACACGATATGTTTTTCGACAATAACTAATTTGAATGGTTACAAATGATGCATATGAAAACATGAAACTGTAATTAAACTGATAAATCGTTGTAAAGAGCAGCCAATTGAAGCTGGATCACATGAGGTCAATTTAAGCCAGCACCCTAAAAAGTACTAATCGTTTTCTTTTTCTTGTAGTTGGATGCACTGTATGTATGTGTTCAATATCACACATATCTTGTACATTGTAGTTGTAACCGAAGCCGAGGCACTATCGAGTATTCAATGTCAGAGCACAACTGCAACTTTTGAGGATGTTAGTGAATACACGTCTAGAAATAAAGGTCTATGGATACTTTCGATTCTATTCAGGAGGAATCATGTACACTTCCATAGTCGTTAAACTTTAGGGGCAACTGCATCGTGAATCAGCCAATATATCCTCCACTTACCACAAAGCTATCAAATGTCATTTTCATGCTAGTGATTCTACCAATACAGCACTTCCGAATTCTTTTTTTTTTCCGAAAGAGATATTAATCTTGAATCATCTGCCATCATTTTGAAGTTTTGTTGTAATAAAAATGATATTACTGTAAATTGTTTTTAAAAGAGGAAATCCGGCTACTATAAACGTTCATATTCGTACGTAATCTTTGATACCACAACAAAAGAACAATGTTAACAATGATTTTGTATTTGTAACGAACATTTTTGACATTGGCAAATTATTATGTTTTTGTGCTTGTGTTTTTTACAAAGTTTGTAGCCAACTTGTTCTGCACATTTTCTCAAACTGCAGCATTTCTTATGTGATTCTATTTTCACCTGATCAAGAGATGTAGTGGCATTCAAAGTTAAAGTTGTAACACTGTGTAATCACTACTTCAATAAACGGAGAACATCGAGTATCTCTGATACAATTTTCGAATCACGTTATCTAACAGCATTGACTGAAGGAAACAAACTAATCAAATTTTGTATCATATCGCACAAAATGACACCTGAGTGGCCATCTTAGCCTGACCCTGCCAAATGTCCGTTTGCAATCTATTAAAAGCCTAAGGCATCGAGCGGAAACAAATTGTGATGTCCGTCGACATAGGTCGAGGGAAGATTCTTCCTATTTACAAGGTTCATTTCTAATGGTCTGAAATAATCCTGAAACAGACTTGAATATGAGCTCTAAAAAAAAAGATCATGGGAATGAACAAAGCTTTACCCTCTCAAAATATTGAGTCTTAGATATGTTCTGTGAAGGAAATGAAACGGTTTTCCTTCTTTTTCTTCTGCATTGAAAAGGCTATCAAAAAATAATCATTCTTCGCTATGTAAACCAAGGATTATGCTAAACATGATGACCCTAAAAGAGTCATTGATCCAATGACATACTTATTTTAGGACAAAGTCCAACACAAAATAATAATTGCGAATTTTGCAACATGGTTACGAGAATGCAGAATGATGATTGCAGGAAACTTGTGAGAAATCCCTTATGGAACATACGTCTTGTTTTCTTTTCAGCTGTTACAATATCCAATATCATGTATTTTTCGTCAATCAAAGTATTACATAAATGTGACCGTGCACCTCAAAACGAACATAAAGTCGCACACACTGATTTTGCGTGAGGACTGAAAATAAGTGAAATGGGTCAACCTAGCCGAACTTGACTTTTTCATATTTTCTGAAAGAGCTGGTCTTCTTTTACATTATGCTAAAATTTGGTATCATAAAACGGGCAGGATAGTGAGTTTTTTAGCAGTTTATCTCGAACATTTTTGGTAGAATAGTGTGATTAGGTGTGTCTTTAGAATCCCTTTTTCATTTCTGAAAAACCTTGTCCACACTCTTCACTTTCAACCCTAATAACCTTGAAAGGATAGGGCTACAGCTTTGAAAGTTGGCATTTATTATGAACAGAGTGTGTTAATGAGGCATGCTTAATTTCAGTTCAATTTGATAATCCCTTCACTGTTGTTATATTGGTAAAGATTAAGCGCTTGAATAGACACTGTACTTCAGAGCCTCTTTTCTCAGTTCACACTTTTCCTGAGTTTGTGCATTCTTTCCAATATTTAGATAGGTTTAGGAGAGTCCATTTGATTTGAGTTATACATCATTTTAAAGCTTAAAGTCTGCTCTTTCAGAATATGGTCTTAACTAAAAATTCATGTCTGGCGACTTTTTGTTTGTTTTGAGGTGCAGGGTCACAAAAATGGTCTTTTCAGCGTATTCCTTGGTGATGGTGAATGAGAGGTTCACAGCAATGAATGTGCTATCAAAGCAGGCTTTCCAGTTTTTTCTTTTGCTCGTTTTTTATTTTTGTTTTTGCTTCAAAATCTGCTTATTATCATTAATATTCTCAACATACATCAAGGGAAACACAACATTGTACATGTATTTGTATTCATGGTTGACATTTTAAGATTTTGAAACATTTGATAGCCTCTGGACGATCATTATTTTGTTCAGATATGGGAAAACACACAGCACTCACACATACACACATACAAAAAAAAAAAAACAACATCAACAACAACAACAACAACAACCACAACATCAACATTAACAAATCCATACGAGTAATGTCGCTATAGTACGAAAAATTACCATGAAATATGCAGCAATTACTGTCCTGTCATTATTCTGTCATCATAAACTGGTTTGCAATGACTGCGATGTAAACGTCCTACGGCCCTACAGTTATATAGGTTACGTAGCCATGATAACGTATAGTAGTGGCATGGCCGTACGTGAGTACGCATGGTGGACTAGGACTGGTGACAATGACAATGACAATGACAATGTTTGACAATGACAATGACAATGACAATGTTTTTTTTTTATTTTCCCATGTCACTCAAATATAGAGTATTGGGGAAAATCAAATCATAGCACAGAGTAATAACACAAAAACGAAGAAAAATACAATTTATAACTACTATTTACATTATTTACAAATCAACAGCAAAGCACAGTAGATAATATACATTTGATATAATTGGCGAAAATCTTGAACGAAATGCGTTTGAAAAACTATTTACATTATTTACAATCAGCAGTAAAAGCAACAATAGAATAGATGCATGTATGCATGAATGAAAATCTTGACTGAGTATGTATGTGGTTAATTAATATATCAAAGTATGCAGATGGGTTTTAAAAAAAAAATATCTTAGATTATATTGATTAAAATTTTTGCTAGGCAACACCGGGTATTAGCATTATCATTTATAATTGCTATCTGGATCGAATTCAAGACACTGTTACAATATGAGATTGATTTAAAAAAGAGTGAAAAACAAAACAAAACAATCCAAATAATTAAATATATATACAAACAAGGAAAAAAAAAACCGACGAAACACAACTGTACAGTATATATACATAATAATGAAATAACAGAATTAAGATATCAAAAAGGGAACAATACTAAAGTTTTATGTTAAATGGATCTTCATTATCTCTATCGAAAATTTAGCTAGATTTAGCAGTTCCTTATTACATTCTGTATTGAATAACTGATTCATCTTCAATGTATTTGGGCGAATCCTATAATACGGATTGACAAACTTTTTTCTGCATGACTCCATCTTTGGGCATTCAAATAGATAATGAAATTCATCCCCTATCCGACCCAGGTTACAAAAGCTACACAGTCTGTTTTGTCTTTCAATTCCGTTATATCTTCCAGAAACTACAGGTAAACGGTGGTTAAGACACCTAAATTTTGCAAGTGAAGTTCTATAAAAACATGGCAATTTAGTTAAATAAGAATCCAGTGATAAGGAGCTCTTAAAAATCCTATAGTTGATGCACTGCGTGCTAGTGTTAACTTTATTCATCCAGTTTTGAGTATACAAATCACAAAGCCTGAGTTTAATTGCTGGCCTCAGCCACTTAATAGACAAGTGTCCATAGTCTTGCCACACATTCGACAGTCCTAAGTCGTTTAATATTTTCTGGATGTGTAGTAACCATGGAGAGGAATAAACGTCATGTTGGTGTAAAAGCTTTAGGATATTGCACATAATCGTAGATATTTTAACTTCTTTACCATTTAAAGTTCGGAACCAAAAATTAACCATTTTTTCCTTTATTGTTCGCGACATTTCAAATCTCCCAAGCTCACCAAGGGCCATGCAGTTCATTGTAGTTTTTCTTAATCTTGACACCTGTTTACAATAATTTGTATGGAAGGCTTCAATTTGCTTTAGATTTTCGTAACCCCATACCTCGCTTCCGTAGATAAGAATTGGCAAAACAAGTTTATCAAAAAGGTCTAATTGAATATCTAAAGGCAGCCTTAATTTTCTAGATTTTATCAACAAGTTATACATGGCTCTCTTTGCTTGACTGATTTGTTTATCTTGGGCATTTTTGAAATTATTTCTGTAGCTGAACACTACTCCCAAATATGTATACTCATCAACAACTTCTAATATTTCTGTGTTAAACATAAATGGTTTAAATCTCCTGACCTTTCCTCTCGAGAAAATAACTACTTTCGTTTTACTGATATTGACTTGGAGAGACCATAACTTACAGTATTCACTGAGAGCATTTAAAGCCAACTGTAATTCATTTTCGCTTGTTGCTAGTATCAGCGTATCGTCTGCATACAGAAGCGAATAAAGTTTTAAAAGAACGTCTATGCCATTGTCGAACATGGGCTCCTTCATATTTTTCGGTAACAAATGAACACCATTGAATCTCTCTCTCATGTACAACTCAAAATCGTTCAAATATATAGCAAAGAGAAGAGGAGAAAAATTCTCACCTTGTCTGACACCCATATTGCAATTGAAAAAATCAGACCTCTCATTATTATTTATTACGCAAGATTTAAGATGGGAGTACATATTATATATTACTCTGAACACTTTCCCCTTGACGTTGTTTTGTATAAGCTTATACCACAAAGATGTTCTGTCTATTGAATCAAATGCCTTTTTGTAATCTACGAAGGCGCAGTATAATCTTTTCTTTTGGGAAAGGTACAAATCTATGACAGAATGCAGCACAAATACATGGTCAATTGTGGAATAATTCTCTCGAAATCCTGCCTGTTCTTCACCAATAAGATCTAAGGAATTTAGATATTGATTGAGTCTTTCATTTATAATGGAAGAAAATAGTTTTTCAACACAACTTAATAATGAAATACCGCGATAATTATCTGGATCATCAATGGAACCTTTCTTTTTATAGATTGGACGAATAAGACCTATTGACCATTCTGTTGGTATGATCCCTGTATCAAGAATGACATTAAACAATTTAGTTAACACACCTATCAATGAACCACTGCTATTTTTCAAACACTCGTTCACTATTATATCACTTCCAGAGCTTTTGTTATTTTTCAGTAGCTTGATATGCTTTACTACTTCTTCCCCAGATATTGGGTTGTTAAAAATTTCTGCGTTTGACGAACTTGAAAAATTAACATTGCGATTAATCAGGCTACTAAAACTTATACTGTTCTGATTTGGTGGACCATTATCATTCAAATTTTCAAAGTGCGCCTGAAATGCGTCAATACTGATAGTGCAATTATTTATTTTCTTTTTCGTTTTCGGGTTTGCGCCTGAAATGCGTCAATACTGATAGTGCAATTATTTATTTTCTTTTTCTTTTTCCGGTGGTGAACCGGTTGCGTGCTGGGCTGGCGCATGCAGCGCGCGCAAACCCTACGGGTGCGCGTATACAATGCCAGCTAGCTAGTGTACGATACACAAGTTCAGTGTGTCCTACGGTCTATTGCACTGCCGGCTCGCTTGTACCGTTCAATAGTCGACTATTGCACTGCCATTGAGAGTGAGCGTTGGATAGCTGATTCCTCTGAATGTCATGTGACCCGCATTCATCCAATCAGATGACAAGATTCCATACATGTGTTGTATAATAGTGGTTTCAATCCCCAGCGATTTTATAATGTTAAAGGACTATTTCACCTTAACATGGATTGCGTGAATGCATCAATAAGCAGAACGCGTCAGTAAAAGTTTGAGGAAAATGAGACAATGCATTCAAACGTTATGGAAAAAAGTTTCTGTGCATTCACTGCCAGATGAGAAACTCTATAGGCCATGGGGTAGTAGGGGTAAACGTGCACCCCCTCTGCACCTAACATTCATTGGTGTTTCCATGTAGTCCTTGGTCTGGAGGGTCAGAAAGTAATGTTAACAAAAAAAAAAAAAAAAAATGGGTCCCAAGACCCTTCCCGTGACTTTTTGTGACGTCACTTCCGGAACGACCTTTTTGCGAATGTCTTTATTTTTCAATGATAACCAAAGATTTTGGTATCTATAGATTTCGCAAAAGATGTAAAACACGATGCAAAGCAAAGTTTGGCAATATAAGCCCTCAGATTGTCGTCATCGACAACGAAATGGGCAACGATGTCGACAAAATTCAACAAAATTTTTGCAAAATTTGTGCAATTTTTCAAGTTTCAGCTTAAAGAATGTATATTTTCGTGAACATTTTGTTAAATGACTTGAAATTTTGTCTGGACATTGGATGGATATCCCTTTTTATGAAAATAAAAGATTTTGGCCTAATTGTAATGCTATCGTCTTTTGCAGACATTCAAGTGCGCATGCGCGGTGTCTAGAAATAAGCCTCCCAAATGCCTTTTTCTTGATGTCCAGTATCAAAATGAGTTACAACTCATCTCTTTATCATGAGAATTTACAAATGTAATCATATTTTGCCATCAGCAATCAGCTGATTTAATAAAAGTTGCCCTCAAATGAGAAATCAAAGGTGACCATGGCTCTTTTTGATGATGACGTTCGTCACGACATCAAAACTTTTATAAAATATTGTAAGTCATGTTTGTAATTAGGTCAGTCACAAATGCATGCCAACTTGTTGGTAATGATTTTAGTAGCATCAATATCTGATTGTTTGTTTATTCCTTATATTTAACAGAATTGATATTCATTTGATCAATACACTGTATGACCTTAACTGTTTTGGATTTTTTTAACATTTTCTTTTCTTTCGAAAATTTGGCAATAGGGACTTGCAGGTCATCGACAACGAAATGGGCATAAATGAACTAAGTCATCACAAGTCTTCATGCTAATTTAGATATTCATTACTTTGTGGTTGTTTGACTATATGAATTGGAATTTATTCTGGTTATCAAAGGATAAGTCTCATGTCTCATGTACATGTAAATTAAGTGAATGCAACGCTATTAGCAGAATTCCACATCGGTGAAAGTTTGGGAAAAGTGGACAATCCATTCAAAAGTTTTGACTTTTGAAAGTATCTGTACTCTCACTGTTGGATGAGAAGACTACTACAGTGGAATGTGTGATGTCACATGCGTAGAACGATATATAGAATGTAAGGAAAATATAAAGAGAATTTCAAAAATCTTATTTAAAAAATACACACATATTTCCTCGACATGTCAGTATATATCGGATATGAAGGATATTATTCTCCCTGCCTTTTGAAAGAGACAAGTCAAGTGTTCTTTACTTTGTAAGAAAAGTAAAAATATGTTGAATTTTTTTTATATTATTTCATTACACCGTTATTATTATTTCTTTTATTTCGTATTATTTCTATATTATTACATATACACCGAAAATTACAATGATGGTGACATTGGAATTCAATTCAGAGCTCATGCGCAAATGAATGTCAGACTTTGAAAAGATGGCGAAGTGATTCGGGGTCATCCCACGAGTTCGACATCCACGACTCATACAGCAAACGAGTCGTACAGCCCATGACTTCGACAGCAGGCAAATAATTTATCAAGGCACATGAGTCTGAAAGTATGCAAACAAGGCCCGCAAGTTTGATACTAGGCAAACAAGGCCCACGAGTTTGACACTTAAAGCAACACACAAAAAACCCACGAGTTCGACATTACATCGCAGGGCCGTAAATGTGTTGGCTTCGTGGGTCTTGTTTGTTACGTGACGAACTCGTGGGCCTTGCTTGCCTAGTGTCAGACTCAATGGCGTCAAACTCATGGGCTGTACGACTCACAGGCTGTATAACCCTCTGGCTCTATGACTCATGGTCTGTATGATTCGTGGATGTCAAACTCGTGAAGTGCACCCGGTGATTCAGCGTCAGTTCTTGGACATCTATAATGCACCACGGCTGATCTAAAAAAAAAAAAAAAAAAAATGACTTTTCAGTTCATATGTACAGAAGAAGCGTGAATTAAAATCATGCCTTATTTGTTGTTGTTGTTGTTTTTTAATCAAACATGGCTATTCGATAAATAGCCATGTTTAATTTTAATAAATTAAACACAAATAGTGGATTTTTATATGTTTTAGTGTGAGAACTTGCAAAAAAAAATGTGTGGGCTTAAGTTTGTCCGACCTCATGCATACCCACTTCATGGTCGATGACCTGCAACTCCATTTTGCCAAATTTTCGAAAGATAAGCAGTCAGTGATGACCCACTGTCATGAATGTCTGCAAAAAGTCAAAGAAACCATTGATGTCGATAACAGTAAGTGGAATTCTGTGAAGAAAACGATTAAGGGGGCATTTGAAGACAATATAACCGAGTACTGAAAAAAACCCCGTATCGAGCCGCTGTTGGTGCAAGGTCTATTTGTAAAGCTCTTTACCCCTTTTTGGCGAAAATCTCACCTGGAAATCAATTATGTACAACTTGCCATAAAGGGTACTCAGTTTTGTGACAAATGCATGTATTGACTCCTTACCATCGTATGCGAAATAATTAATCTTTGTAGATGGGGAAAAAGGTTAACAAACAAATGTCTCTTTTGTACAACTACAACCGGCACTCTCCACCATATTTTGTCAAATTGCCCGGCATTTTTGGAAAGGTACGCATGGAGACACAGCAACATTATTGCAATACATTCACCGTACGATCAAAGAGTCTCTTCCCACTGGTCATGAAATATACGCTGATCTAGATGTGTGCAAAGTGGCAGGCGGAACGATTCCACCTTACGTAGTTACAACTATAATCAATGACCAGACATAGTAGTTTTGATAGAAAGAGTAAAGCAAATCCTAATTGTCAAATTGACAGTATATACCATTCGAACCTAACACTGGAGCCACTCATGAAAGAAAAGTAGAGAAATACAAAGTATTGTTGAATGAACTAAAACGCAAGGGCTATAAGCTTTCCTTTCTTACCACTGAGATCGGAGCAAGGGGACACATAACACTTGAAAACAAATAACGACTCAAAGTTCTACACAAAACATATAAATCCAAACACAGGCCACTGAATTCTATCAAGACTTTAATAGATATGCAATAGTTTCATCATTCACCATATTATTATATGCAAGAAAAGGAACAGAACTGGGGGGACGTTAATCACTTAGAAAGTAACGTTTAAGAATGAAAGGCACTTAATAATAATACAATAATTATGTGGAATTATTACATTGATTGGATAAATGTAATGATTTACTGGAATAACATTGGGCACTTATAAAAAAAAAATCAATAAATCAGTAATATTGGATCCACGCGAATACTTATAGAAATGCATTTATAGCGAAAATGATTTATTCGAATGTCACGTGATCAGTTAGAAAGTGTTATGTAGCGTCCTGGACAAAATAACGAAGTTAGTCAGTGGTAATACAGTGTACTACGTGGGGAGATGATACGGTGGTTAATTGATTTTATTGTTGTCAACCTCACAAATCTGTTGTAAATATAGCTATATTGTTATTCATTCACTGCGCAAGTATTTGTAAGTGTGCCATTGCATGCCATGTGTCAAGAATAGGACCGTGGACCTGGTATATACATGTATATTAACATATCCTTTGTTTTTACGTATCAATAAAAACAAGATTACAACAGGGAGGTGGGAACCACCTCCCTGATCACAACAACAAAAAGAAAAAATCCATGCCTGAGACAGTGTACTATTTAGAATTGTGCCAGTGAATGCAGCGTAGTTCAGATCAATGTTTTAATTATGTTGGTAAAGAAGCTATAGTTATAAGACTTTATCTAAAGGGGAAATCCAGTCCAAATATAATTTAGTCTGAAAAGAAAAAGTAAAATATTACGACTTCAATGTTGACATAGTGATCGTAATTCCATGAAAAATAAGGAAGTTTCGACATTCCAAAGTTTCGATAATTTTTTACTAAACAGTTCTTGAACGGTCAATATGAGTATGCAAATAACAAAGTGGGCATGTCATCCCCTTACATCTTGCCCTAAAGTTTGTACATAAAATCTTGACATTTCAAGTTTTTCATTCGAACGCTATTACGATTGAGGCTCAATTCCTGATATATCTAACTGATCACTATTACGAAGTCATGCAACCAAGAATAACATCATGTTTCAAACTTTGATGACAGAAACATTGATTTTCGTCATTTTAGGACACGATCAATGGAAAATTATGAAGTTATAACATGGTCAGCTCACTCATTTGCATATTCATAACCAGTGTACAAGAACTGTTTTGCAGAAATAAGCAAAAATTCAAAATAACATTTCATAACTGTACTTTTCGTCAGATTACAGTCGAATTCATACCGTTGAATTCGTAAGATATAACTGTTTTTTTTTAAAAATCGGACTAACTTATTTTTAGACTGGATTTTCCCTTTAAGCAGGAATTGAGTTTATTGCAAAGGAATAAAATGACAATAAAATTGATAATTCATTACCTTAATTTCTTTTTTTACCGTGAATCTATCCCTACAATGGAAATGGAGATTTGTAAAAGAATCCCTGTTATGTCGTAATTCCAGTTATTGACGTCGTCTTCACCTTCGATGTCGTGACCAACGTCATCATCAAAAAGAACCATGGTCAACTTTGATTTCTCATTTGAGGGCAACTTTAATTAAATCAGGTGATTGCTGATTGCAAAATATAATTAAATTTGTGGATTTACACGATAAAGAGATGAGTTGTAACTCATTTTGTATACTGGACATTAAAAAAGGGCATTTGGGAGGCTTATTTCTAGACACCGCGCATGCGCACTTGAATGTCTACAAAAGACGATAGCGTTATAATTAGACCCAAATCTTTTGTTTTCATAAAAAGGGATATCCATTCAATGTCCAGACAAATTTCAAGTCATTTACCACAATTTTCACGAAAATATACAAACTTTAAGGATGAAACTTGAAAAATTGCACAAATTTTGCAAAATTTTGTTAAATTTTGTCGACATCGTTGCCCATTTCGTTGTCGATGACAACAATCTGAGGGCTTATATTGCCAACATTTGCTTTGCATCGTAATTTCCATCTTCTGAGAAATCTATGAATACCAAAATCTTTGGTTATTAATGAAAAATAAAGGCATGGGGACCACTTTATTAGGATAATACTCAAATGCTATTCCCCTATATTCGCTAAAAGGTCGTTCCGGAAGTGACGTCACAAAACGTCATGGGGCGGGTCTTGGGACCCAACTTTTTTTTTTGTTAACATCACTTTTCTGACCCTCCAGACCAGGGGCTACATGGAAACACCAATGGATGTTAGGTGCAGAGGGGGTGCACGTTGATCCCCACTAGCCCATGGCCTACTATAATGTATACTGTACAAAACTGATTGAGAAAATCACTTGTAGATCAGGGATAAAGGCCCTGGGAAAGGCCCTGTCACACCTTTCCGGGCAAGCCTTGCGTACGACTTGCGAAGAACAATCTTTGCTACCCGGGGGTCACCGCAGATGACTCGCACATGACAGTAGCTAGCACATATCTCACCAGAAGTTACCCGGAGTTGTGCACGCAAGTCCTCCTTACCCGCAGCCAAGTTTTGAACCTGTCACACCTTTCCGGGCAAGATACTCGGGATTTGATGCGTGTTGGGATTTACCTGCACGCAGGACACACAAGGATTTGGGTGAGTTTCGCATGCGTCTTACCTGCTGTTTGCCGTTTGACCTGCGTGTGCGCATGGGTGGCGAGTGAGGGCTAACAACTCGGTGAAGGATTTTTTTCTGAAGGAATTTGATATGACAGGTGTCCCAGACAGAATGCGATGCAGCGCAAAAGCATAGATCCACGGGCAACTTACGTACTTTAAGCGGGTCAATTAAATGTGACTTGCGGCAGCACTACGGGCCTCCTACTCGTGTTCTGCGTGAACCTCTGCGGGTAATCCCCGCGATTCACCCGGATAAGTTTTGGTCACTCTCAAAACTTGGATGTGGGTAAATCGGACTTGCGTGCGCACCTCCAGGCAATTACAGGCGAGTTAGCGCTATTCACTGTCAGGTGCGAGCTAACTGCTGGGATGTCCAGGTAGCAAAAAAACAAACAAACACACAAACAAAACAAAAACAAAAACAAAAACAAAACAAAAAACCCGCAAATCAACCCGCAATGCTTTCCAGACACGATGTGACAAGGCCTTGAACATGCTCAAAACTCGGTACGGGTCAGTCGGGAGAGTTTGCCCGCAAATGTACACGCAGAACACAGTAGGAGGCCCTTAGCAGTAGCACTTCGCAGACAACTCATACGAGGGTACTTTGCAGCTGTAATGCAGGCACTTCGCAGCCCCGTATGTCGCTCGTAACTGAAAACCGATCGGTTTCGAAGCTCTCAAGCAGGCCACACTGAATACATACACATGTACACGCAAGTAGCAGGTAATTAGCTCGCGTCTAGCAGGTAAGACGCAAGTTTGGAACTCGCCAAAATCCTTGTCCGCCACAGAAATACTTCCCAAGTCAATGCTGTTCCATTAGATGGTAAAAGTTAGAATCACTTGCAAAAGAACAAAAGATAATTCACCCGACGTATGATGTAAGCACTATTAGTAGCCATGGTATACATTCAGACGTACCGCAAAATACACTGTCAAAACTGTGGGAAATTGTAGTTTCCTCGAGTTTTTGCTCAATTACAGTGAGATGATAACGCCATCGCCTCACCACTTGCCATATTGTTTGCACAGGAAGTTCTTCAATTTCCAGTCGTCTGTTCAAACGCGTTTACGCCCAAGTCTAAACTCGTAACATATCTGATCGATAATTGATTTATTCCGCCAAGAATTACATAATGTTCTACGGTTTTATGACAGGAGAAAAATCACTTTTTTCCCATGCACAACCACTGGAAAACTGCGAGGGAATGACATAATCAGCTCATTCTTTTGCATATTCATATCAACTATCATGACTTTTGGAGAACTGAGATGGGGGAAAAGCCACATTCAACGATTTCATGAGTTCTCTAATTTTAACTTATTCTTGTCAAATGGTCGAATCTGTTATGTTGTGCTTATACAATCTTACTCTCCAAACACGCCATTTTTTTTTTTTTTGTTAAATATCACCATCGGTGGAAAAGATGTCCCATATTTCCATTGTAAAGTTGTACAGCGCATTAAGATGCAGCTAATTAATCAGTTCATCCCGTGAATTCTCAATCTACAATATCGTTAACCAGTGTAGGTCCCAGCTATCAACTTCACGAAGAGCCTTCCGAATAGGATCACACTGTATATATAATACACGAATGAACAACAACCGTATTGTTACTCATTAACTCCATCATCACGTTTATACAGATACATTAAGTCATTTGATGTGCATGCTAATAACACGAAGTGCCTGAGAAGAAAATGCGATTTACTGGTTAAATTACTAATCATTTCACTACTTTGCATACAAGCTGTACATCATACTCAAGTCATAAAGCCATGTATACTCGCTAGTAATATATGAGGCGGAATTCTAAATCGTTGATATCAGGTCAACACGGGGAATCTCAATTAGCTTACCTTCCTAATATCTACAATATCTAATATAAACTGACGTGTACATTAGCACGAGGTGAACGAGAAGAAAATGCGATTAAAAAGATTAAAAAGTAATTATCATCATTATTTATTCGACAAGGTAGAGAATATGGGAAACATATCATAAACATTACAAACGTGAAACAAAAACCAGAATGAACATTACAATGGATACAGTGTACCGTACACGTTACACAAAATGAAAATGAACACAAAAGTAAAGACATTTAATATATTGCCCGTAAGCATGTGATCCTATACATGTTGCACATAAGAACCATTTAACAATCATTCAGAAAAAAAAATATATCACTCAACCTCTGATCCCTACCCCTTCACGCCACGGCCCACATCAAACAGTGATGCGTGTACGTATATGTATTGATAACCTCATGTAATTTTACTCCTATTATTGATCCTATTAATCATATTATTGATAAATCATTCACAACACAAATTGTAACAAAGTGTAATCCCATCTTTCCAGCATTAACTTCAACAGACGTTTTCAGAAGACGATTATTAACTTCACTTAAAGAAAACATACATCGATATTGAGGTCATAAACCCATATAAAGTTGCTAATCAGTGTATGACGTTATTCAAAATGGGCGATGGTAGGTCAACGTGTGAATCAGCTTGGATGCCATTAAACTAGGAGACAAATGGATTTTTGGAAAGGACGAATACAATTATAACACTGTGAAAAACAAGTATACTTTACGGTGTACGTAACGTCTATATAATTGACACATAACGTAAACTGATGCGTATGGTAACACATTGCACCGAAGGGAAAATGCCATGTAAATTAAAGAAAAAAAAGTGAAACATAACAGTGCCATTTACGTATTAATGATTCACTTACAGATATTTTTATCTGTTATATCATAATTGTTTGATTACACGTTTATTATTGACACACCAAATGACCAGTATAGCCTCTACCATTGTGTTTCATTATAAGCAAAATTAATCCACTCTTTCATGAAAGCATCAACTTCAACATATGCTATCAAAAAGAAATGCTACCAGCTTTATCATTTTGCACAAAAAAGGACTGAAGTCATTAAGCCAAATAAAGTTGCAAATTAATATTATTGAAAATATCGTCCACAACAGTTCATCATGTATTCCATACCTTATAAGCAGGAGACTATAAAGTTCAGTAAGAATGATAATTTGCAAATAGGGATATAACACACAAATGAACCAGCATGATTGTGTAGCTCTTCAATTACTAGTATATCATAACATCTACAATACACACTTTAAATTTACCTGCACTGAAAACACGAAGAGAAGCAAAAGAAATGTGACTAAAGAAGAAAAATAGAAACTTATAATGGTGATCTCTATGCGTGTAGATACGGGGTATAACGCATTTCCACTCTCTCTACTATGAAGCATTGACTTTGTGAATAAACACACGGCTACTTTTATCTTCAATATTTTGTAAGCAAAAAAAAAAAAAAAAAAGCAAAACAGAATAAAGGAAAGCAAAAAAAAAACAAAACAAACAAACCAGAAATTAAACTGGAATCCTGAAACCATAGAAATATGACGCGGTAAACAGTAAAGGTCAGTACCTCTTGTGAAATTCTCAATTTGCAAACCTTTAAACCACACCACACTTAGTTACATAAAGCTTAAACTATAGGAAAACATGTAAAGTGCATAACGTAAATTGATCTGTATGTTAATACAAAGCAAACCAGAAGAGATACGATTACAGAAAAGACAGTGGAAAATAGTTGTCTCTACTTCGGTGTAGAAATGAATATCGCTTACTTCCTCTAAGTTTGGTGTAATTGTTGATGTACTGATCACAAGTTATTTTTAAAGCATCCAACGTATGTTTAAGTATACAAAGCTTTAAATCCACTCTTTCCATCAAGGCATTTTACCTTAGCAGACGTTTCCAGAAGACAACTGTCAATTTTACAGAAACACAAATCACACTAACGCCATAAAGCCATATTAAGTTGCTAATCAATAAGAGACGGTAAAACTTTGATGTCAGTAAAACGTGTTATTCTCAATTTGCATACCTCCATTTAACCGCATCATCACACATGCAAATACATACCGTAAATCTATATGCATGGAAACACGAAGTGGAACTAAAGAAAATGCGATTAAAGAAGAAAAATGAATGGATATCGATTGCCTTATTGTTCTGTAGCTCTGAATATAGATGAATTATTTACAGGACATATTTGCCTCCATAACCATTGACATCCAGAAAGAAAAATTTCACATGAGTTAACTCTTTACACTATAGCATCGACTTGAATAGACGTTTTCAAAAGAAAACCTATGAACTTCACTACTTTGACAAAAAAGAAACACACAACGAGAATCATGTTAAAATCATAGAGCAATAAGTATAAACAAAGTTTCTTATCAATAAGAAAGGTCGTTAAAAATCGTTGAAGTTACCTCAACAAAATTTTGAAGTCTCACTTTGGATACCTATAACTGCATCATAACGTATTGATAATGCAATATCTAAGTAAATTCGTCGTATGTATTAAGACGAATTTTGAATAATCAGAAACAAACGCGACATAAGAAGGAAAATACGAAAGTAGTAGATTGGTGCTCTCTTTCTAGTAAAAAAAAACAACAACGTATAGTTATGAGATTGGGTAACCTAATATGAATATGCTCTGATCATTGGTAAATTATGCACAAGACAAATAGTGTTAGACTCCGCTAATGCGTTTGAAAATGAAGCATAATCAACTCTCTCTCTCTCTCTCTCTAAAGAAAAAACAACCACCCCCCCAAAAAAAAAAAAAAAAACACCTCATACTGTCATGCCGCTCGGTGTTAAGAAATGGAAAAAATGCTGAACAATATGAGACGTATTGAATATAGTTGGTGTTCATATTATGTGTAACATTAAAGTGTGAATTCTAAATTTGCATACTTTCCACTAAGAAACTATCAACTTCAATAAGAGCAGAAAGAGTATGATGAATATAACACATGTGTGAACAGCATAACTCATCAAATGTATCATGATCTACAAATATTTATAACGGAGGCCTATGGAGGTTTATGTTAACATGAAGTGATTAAGAAGAAGATGTGATTAACGAAAAAAAAAAAGGTGTTTATCTTATCAAAATATGCTTGTAGATACCAGTCATGGTTACATCGGGACGTCTTATTCTGATTTAAGATACATTGTTTACAAAAGAAATTAGCCTCCACCATTGTGTTTCACATATTATCATACCGATCAAATTGACTCCAATCTTTCCATTAATGCAATAATTTTCAGATACGGTTTATTTGAAAGATTACTACAAAACTCACTTCTCTAAAAAAATACTAAAGTTACGCAGGAATTAAAGAGGCTCATAGAACATAAATCAAGTGAGAACGATTTTTAAACTCCTCAACATATTCAACGCAAAGCGGAAGGCCATAAACGAGACATGACCACACCTCATTCTCATATTTCAATGAAAATGTATGTAGTGGTATTTAACGCAAACTTGCGTTGAGAAGATTATCAAATAAATAATCATCTTAATTATGAAGTACGTACGAAAAAAAATTCTATTACACTCAAGTACCCATGAAACCCCAAACACCCAGATCTTGGCATACAACACCCAGCCAAAGGGTATGGATATATTTTTGTGGAATATTTCTTCTTTTGCTCTATATAAAGTTGAGGTGTCATGGTTGATAATGCGGGGCAATGTTTCATCCTCGTTACACATTTTCTTAGTTCTCTCCGTCGCTCAAACGTCCCGTTCCGTGTTGTAATCGGTGTCATCCATGAATAGCAGCTGCTTTGTGTAATGCCGTTTTTCAAAGTACTCTCTGCATTTGTCGGATTGCGTTGATTTCCCTCCTATTCAGAGAATAGGAAATAATGGTGATAGCGATAATGATGATCCTGACGAGTTAAGATCAAGAATGATGTTTTATTGGCAATGGATAATAAAAAGGTAACATTTTTGGTATAGTTCGATCTAAGTGCTGCATTTGACACTATCGATCATGGGATATTAGTGAATATATTACATTCCTCTTTTGGTATGAGTGAATCTGTCCTTGCATGGATTGAGTCTTATCTTTCTAACAGACAGCAAAAGATTATGATAGAGGATGTAATGTCAAAGAATTTTGATGTTCCATACGGGGTGCCTCAGGGGTCACGCCTTGGGCCCCTTCTTTTTACACTTTATACAAGTAATCTGATCAAGGGTATTCAATGTTGTTTCCCAAATGTTTCTTGTCATTGTTATGCTGACGATACACAGTTGTAGATTTCCTTCAGTCCTGATGGTGAACAACACATTGATAGTATTTCAAACTTAGAATCCTGTATATGTTATGTCCGTTCTTGGATGTCCAAACATAAGTTAATGCTTAATGACGAGAAGACTGAGTTTCTTGTTGTTGGGACACCAAGACAAGTAGCAAAGCTGGATATTAGTAAGATATCAGTTGGAGATTTGGAAGTTAAACCATCGAGTTCTGTGAAAAACCTGGGTGTATGGCTTGATTCTCGTTTAAACATGGAGAAGAATATATCAACCACATGCAAGTCTGCTTTTTATATGTTGCATAACTTGCGTCACATTCGTAGATATTTGAGCCAGGAAGACGCTGAAACTCTTGTTCACGCATTCATTAGCAATAGGCTTGATTATTGTAATGGGCTATTGTTTGGTTTACCAGATTCACAGATAGCCAAGCTTCAGCGTGTGCAGAATGCATGTGCGAGACTTGTGTCCAGTTTGTCAAAATGTTCACATATTACACCTGTTTTGATTAAGTTACATTGGTTGCCAGCAAGACAGAGAATTGTATTCAAAATTTTGATATTTGTTTATAAAGTATTGCATGGTCAAGCACCTGGTTATTTATCAGAATTGATATCAATAAAATCACACTCATATTCTCATAATTTACAAAGTACACAGGATAAGTTGCTTCTAAAGCAATCTCACTTAAAAACGAAAGTAACTTTGGGGGATTGTGCCTTCAGCTGTGCTGTTCCAAAACTTTGGAATAAATTACCTGAGAAACTGGGGTAGGCATCATCACTTGTTGTCTTCAAATCTTTATTGAAGACTTATCTTTTTTCAGAAGCCTTTGATTGATTTGTTATCAATATTTCGTGTGTCTAATCAGTGACAATGTCAGGAGCTCTATAATTACATCACAGCGCGGTAAAGTATATTTACATAGTAGCTGCGCTATACAAATTTGTCTAATTATAACAATAAGAATAAAGACAATAATATCTAATATAAAGGAAAAATGATTATTACGAGAATAATACGACAGTATAAAGCAATCTGTTATTTCGATAGCAAAGAAATGTTTTGGGTTTGTTTGTTTTTATGGAGGGGACGGTGCACAGCTGTGTCAAGTTTGGATGGATTATCAAATACTTATGAAAAAATGAAGAAGTCTGGTCAATGCCTTGGCACACGACCATGGCGATACGTTACTTTCATACCATGACGCTATGATCTTGTAGCATGGAAATATATCTGTGTTCAACAACTGCAGTCGACAGAAACATTATGCATTTTCTCACAGAATGCCACAGGATGTATGCACTGGGCAAAAAATGAGAAAGTAAAAGTAAAAGTAAAACTGCTCTTATGCACTCTGTATCCATATAGAATTGATGAAAATTACTTGTGCATTAAAATAAAAGAAGTCTAAAAGGGAAAGAGGCGCGTGTGCCCCTCCCACTTTTCCGGAATTCCTGGATCGGCCCCTGGATGCTACACGTCAATACACACGTGAGTGCGAAAGGTGCTGCATGAAAACCTTTGTAAGACTCCTTAGCAGTATTGTAGTATTGTTTGCAAACCCCCATGGTATAAATTTCAAAATATCATTGAAGAGTATTTTAAATTTGTTGAAAAAGCCCGTTGTTAACATAAAGTGAACTTTCATCAGATAACGGGTGATTCTCATATCGATTTAATGGAGAATGTAAATGATAATATGGTTATGTCACATCAATTTCTTAAAACATTATTGCCAGTGTCCTTATTGCCACTAGTTTCCAAACCAACATCTGTTGGAAATCGATCCGTATGTTCTTTAAAATATCTTGTAATTTTGTGCTGAAACATATTCTTGCATTTCTATCCGATATAACCGACCATTTTGCCCATATACTGGTATATGTGTTATTTCAATCTCAATTATACTGTTGAAAACCCCTTTAATCGATTCCTGTACGACGTAGAGCCACATCATAATTCCCCTTAAGGGCCGACAAGTTTGATGAGTAATATAAGACCAATTTCCTTACTTTCATCCCTTTCAAAAGTCTTGTAAAGTTGATATCAAAGTCATAAGTTACCATTTGCGATGAAATGAAAACGCAACATTAGTGCTACAAAAGAGTTCTTAGATTAGAGTTAAAGATAGAAACAACCAAGGAAACAATTTGAATGAGCCTAATCAATGTTAAGTTATGTTAAATATACAACTTCATCAAAAGCAATGATTACAACAAAAATGTTTCCAGACTAAAGTATACTGTCTACAGTCACGGTTTATTGAGAAAAATAATGATATTTCTTTATACTTCAGGTTTCATTGCAAAATTCTTATAAGGTATAGGATGCTTTGTGATACAAATGACCTACACATATGCATCAAATGTGATGTCTTGAACAGTTTTTTTTTTCTTGTAAAATCGCTGCTCCCAATGGAGAACAGGACCTTTAACAATAGCAATTGATTTCTCATAACGTTTACACCGATTTTCAATTTGGATTTTACGGAAACAGAACACCATTCAAGTTCTAAGCTTTTTTAGATTCGTTCATTATATAGTCGTACACACTAAACTCTCATCTTCCCGGTATTTTCCTGGACTTCTCCAGGGCATTTGACACTATCGATTAATCTTACCTCTCAAGCTAGTTCATTAGATTCCATCAAATTTGCTCCTGCAAAAATTGCTCCAACAAGTGCTATCAAAGTCAAACGTGAATTCTACCAACAAACATAACTCTAAATCCGTAATCTTATAATCCCCACATCAAACTCGTCTAAACCTACAACACTATGATAACCTAAACCAAAACCTAAGTCCTTGGAGAAAATAAGACTGGAGCAATTGTTGCAGGGGCAAGCATAAATGTCGTGTCACCAGCCCATTATGGCATATACGTACGTCCATTGCCTATTAATTGTCAACATTCATAATCTTATGTGGTACCGAGATCCTTACGGGACGGTCAGTAAAGTCAGGCGGTCATGATCATGAAGAAACTTACAGCAAGGCACTGATGCTCCCGGAGAACTTTTTAAGTTCGTCTGTCCTTTTGTTTTCCTCCCTTAGGCGTTGATCCAGCCCCTTTTTGATGCATTCCTTGCATTGCTCTTTGTAGAAGTCACATTGCCCCTTGTATGGTCTGGTAGTAGTTTCCGGAGGAAAGAGGAGATGAAAAGATGAAAAAATACAAAGATCCCGACATCATGGTATCAGATTGTTCCTTTTTTCGCGAGTTGGTCATAATTATTAATAACAGCAGGGTCGTTTGGTAGAACATTGGCAACACTGAAGAGGCTAACCCGGGGTAAAAAAAAAAGACTTTATCTTTATTTTAATATCATTATTATTATTATTATTTGTTGTTATTATCATAACTATAATACCATTATCGTTGTTATTGTTGCTGTTGGTGGGTGGTGTGTGTGTGTGTGTGGGTGTGTGTTTTGTTGGGGCGGGGGGGGGGAGATCTATGAAAATTCTGATCATTGTTTAAGCATGGAAAGAGTCTAAAGCCTCGTTTAGCAGAGCCTTTCAAACTAGAGTTACTGCGACAGTGTCCGGGTAGCAACCGCGTGAACCTTCATATTTTCCCCCGCCCGGGCTGTTGAAACGGTCCCTTCAAAATGCTGCTTAGACGTTTTAATGGTCACGGTAACTTTTGCCAAGTTCTACCCTACCCAGCTAGGGTAATTATGCCGACGTGACCCCGACAGTAAGGAACTTTCGGCCACTAGTTGAGCAGCTGCGTGCCGTGTGCAACATTTGCTTTTCCCGCGTCCCAGGGAAAACGAGGACGACTCTCGGCCAAACAAAGAAACAAAAATAAATAAGATCAAGCCCGGGAAAAAAGAAAAGAAAATCAATCGAAGTAGGCCTAAGTATCCAGTAAGTAAGTACCCAGAAAGCCTGAAACCACCCGGAGGTAAAGCTTTTTTTCAAGTGTTTTCTATGATGAGGAATCCATTCATAACAACAGTTTCCATTTAGAAACGATGCAAGTATCTTACGCATGCAAATTTGCTTAATGAGCTAATCGGTAAGGTGTTATGTACAATGACCTGGTAGTATAATATACCATGTTCTTGACACAGAAAGCATTTTTCTTTATTAAGCTTTATAATCATTATTAACCTAAAGAGCATATTTTCCTGATTAAATCATTATGAAACATGTTGCTAATGTAAATCTAGGAAGCCTGAAAGCAGGGACAATATGACTTTTTGAGGTTTCCAAGGACTATGTGAAATCCAAACATGACTTCAATTTCCATTCTTAAATGGTTTAAGCGTCTAAAAAATCATAATAAGCATATGAGCTAATTTGCATAATTGTTATGTACGCTAGTCCGATAGATGATATCGTACATGACATGTCTATGAGCTGGAAAAGTTGTTCAGTAAAAGGTTTTATGCTGCTTTGAGTTGTAATAGGTATAGGAGTATATGAGTTTGAAGATTTAAGCTTTAACACTGAATTTAAAGGAGATCTCCGGATGATTTTCAGATTTTTCATTTGAACAACTATAAATTAGTTATACTGAGGACAGAGTTTCAGAATTTGTGATAATTGGGATGAAAAATAAGAATATTTTCAAAAATTAGAACAAATTGCAATGAACAAGGATGATGACATGGCAGAGTCACCATAAGAATGCACGAGTTGGGGCTCAAGGAAGCAGAACAAAAGAAGAAGGCATGCATGGATTATACACAGGTGAACTCGCAAGCAAGCGGTATTGTAATGGAATTACACCGCTACATTTCTGAAATATGTGAACCTCCTATGTCATCATCCTTGTTCAGTGTAATTTGTTTAAGGTTTTTTAAAGTATTGTTTCTCTGCTCAAGAACCACACTAAATTCTACAAATCTATATGTGGAGTTGTCGATTTATGTACTACATGATGTGAAATTATGAAAATCGTCTGGAATGTCCCTTTAAATTCCAACAATAAACAAAATCTCCCTCCAACTTTGTCGCTGCCCTTAGATATTAGCGTTTCAAATAATTTTTGATAATGCATTAATCAATAGTGTTTTGGGTCGGTCGATGAAGGTGCACACTGTCTTTAATTTTCAATATTCATCGTATTCTACTGTTTGAATTGCATACGGTTTTAAATATTTTTGTATTGTTGTGACATTTTGGATTGAAACTTAATTTCCCGGTAACCTGGTGCGCTAAGAAACATCTGTATTAAGCGCCTAATAAATAAATAGTTGTATCAGGGAGGTGTTAGAGAGATGGAGTGGCAACTCTTCGTAATTCATGCAAACACATGTTTGGGTTCAAGGCGTTACAATGGGATGTCTAGCATTCCATTACGCTCTGAAGTCATGCTCGGCACCGCTCTAGTTGCAAGACGAAGTTCGGAGACGAAGAACGCATTTCACCTTTCGTTGAATTACAAGCTTTATTTCACCGCAAAATTTTTAATGAAATACTCGAATTGATTAAGAATAGTTTAGGAAAGAATTCAATATCATTAACATGTATTTCCAGTTTCTTCGTAATTCGCAAATCGAAAGGAAATGAAAATTAGGCCCTCTTAAAAACCTATTTTTTTTTCTATAATGCGCACATTTCCGCATGTTAATTTTCTATCTGTTAATAAGGGGATATTTTGATCTTTCAAATAAAGTACTCCGTTAAAGCGTGTTCCAGCGTGTTTTTAAACTTTTTGCTATTACAATTGTGCGTTTTACACTGCATTTTGATTCGCTGCTCCAATTCAAGGTAAACAAATTCATTGTTGCCATCACATTGAAAGAGAGAGCGAATTGCACTAGGAGCAAATATTTTTAGATGTGAGAGCGCTAGTCCCGATTATTGATGCTCTCTTTTGTCAAAGAACTTGGGTAACACCTGTAGTTGAACGCATAACTTCTCGGCGGTGCCGCGCATGACTTCAAAGGAGAGCTTTAGTTGCCTCTCCTTCTCTAGCACCTCCCTGGTTGTATTATTGTATTGTATTATTGCTCCATAGTACACAGCCACAAAAGCCGATATCCGCCAGTTTACCTACCCAACGCTTGGCGGCGCCCTTCTCCATGTACACAAATTAGCGTTTCATTGGGTGCTCTGGCAGGGGCTACAAGACCTTGTATCTGAAATGCTGGTGAAAAAATATATATATATTCTTTAATTAATAGTCAGATAATCAGTTAAGTGATGTTCTGTCCAAATATCTGCTGTCTCCCCAAAAATGAAGCCACCAAGGCATGTCAAAGAAAAGGCTATTCCATTTGATATAGTGCTTTGGCTGCCATGTTTTTCTTGCTCTACTGAACATTTGACATTTTGTAGATACGAGGTCTTGTCGCCCCAGCGACGCCGATGTCGTGTCCAGTCTTCCCCCTCCGCATAGTCTTTGGTAGAAGCAACATCGAAGGTTATTTCACCAAGTTCCACAGTTATGAGGATTTGAAACTAAAGCCCCGGTTACACAGCACTCCACGTCTAAATCACGTACAAAAAGTTATGAAAATCTGGTGGACGCGGTCGTATTAAAGTGGTAATCTTTTGGCCAATTTTGGTTTGGTCGTGCTTTGCACGGGGTATGGCCGATGGCGGCTGTTCCACTGCTGAAGCACTGCCTCAGCACGGCTAACCACGTCCAGCCACGTGTATGTACGCGGAAAATCCATTTGTCAGTGATAAGCCGCTAAACACACGCTATTTCCCGTGATACTAACGTGTAGCACGCGTCAGATGACCATGCTCTGCCCGTGACAGACCGTTAAACTTTCGCGCCTTACCCACGTCTTACCGCGTCTCCCGAAGTTTTAATCACAGCCGGACCACGGATTATCACGTGTGTTTCACGTTTGTTGCATGTCTTTAAAACGTGTGCCGCCCGTGGTTGTCCGCGGAATAAAATTTTGAGCAGTTCAAAACTTTTTACCGCGTCCGACGCCGTTCCAATTTTTCCCCGCGTCCTGCCACGTTTATAAATCGACCGTAGCTCGTCTTAACCTCGACATCAACGCGAACAACATTGTCTGCTTCACGGGAGACCACTTTTTGACGTGTTTTGGCCGTGATTAAGCCGTGAAGCGCTGTGTGACCGGGCTTAAAAGAAATAATATTTGTGGTCTTTAGAAGCTCAAAAGTAGATTAAAGGTTAAACAGAGGACTAAATATGAATATTCCCAAGTGAGATGAGCATTTTATTGCTGTCTTTTTCCCTGACACCCTTTGTCATGTTTGTCAGATATACTCAACACGCATACTATGCGCAGCATTGCAGACAGAGAATAACCGACACGCCGTCTGGCGATCACGTGCATGAAGTATTATTGCAACCACTGATCTTTATATCGGTCAGTCAGTAGTTAAGATCAATGATTGTAACCATGTTTTCTTTACTATCACGATTGCCTACCTAGATGTGTACAAACTAGACCAATCTTAGGCGGCGCTTGCCAGCGGGCGGGGTAATCAGTCCCCTTGCGTGGAAACCTACCCAGATATGGTTTTCGGTGTATTTCTCTAAAAACAGTACCCCCCCCCCCCCTCTCTCTCTCTCTCTCTCTCTCCTGCTTGTTTATTTCCGGAGGCAAAGAATGTTGTTTTAACGACGTTGTCCTGACATATTCGGGCGAAGGTTTATTCAAACGGGGCTTTAGTAGTACGAAAGATGGGGTTTCGATAAAGTTGCCTTTTCGTTCTGTCCTTCTAGAAATATGTATGCTAGCACAAATCGTAGATAGTTGTGATCAAAAGCAAAAACTTACAGGTTCAGACCACGAACGCATTCCTTGGCGATGTTGTCAGGATAGTTTTCAAAGTCAACCTCCTGATTCTGCATAAGCTTGTCCACTAGCTTCTTAGCCGCGGAATCTAGCCACTTCCCCAGAAATGCCATGAACTGTGCCTTCACAGTCTCCCAAATTCGGCGGAGAGTGTTATCTGAAGACAGGAATACAATTCGCACTTCCGATCAACCATAGATTCAGATATTGCTAAATTTTGAACAATTTTCAGAACGGCATTGCTAGCAATGGTATACCATGACATGCAACATGAGTGTGTATTCCTCGAGGATTTATTTAGTTCAAAGCAAACGTACATGACGCAAGGAAACAAGAACAAAACAAGAACTGTCCTGATATTTCAACTATATCAAACTAAGCGAAAAACAGAAATGTAAAACAGTCAACATAAAAACTATTCCTCCTCATCAATTTTTGATTCTCAATGAGCCATTGCATATTCTAAACGCAAATGACAGATAAATCAAACAAAGTGCATGTTGAATATCTAAGTGTCCATTTTTGAATTGGACATCCACATTGATCTACAACGCAGGTCGAAGTACAAGAGACCTGCTAACGCACTTCGTCACGTTCTTGTGACTGAGTGCAAGACTTGAGAAATGGATACGAAAATATGAAGAAAAAGCAAGAAGCTTGAAAAGTCAAGATGAAACTTGGATGATTCGAAGAAAAGAAAATACCTGAACTTTGATGTTGTCTCGTTGTAGCAGAGAAAGCAGTCTTAAGGATATATTCGTTGGCGTTCCCATGCGTCTGAACATAGTCTTCTCTGTTTGACTTGAACTTTCTCAATGCTTCTGATCGGATGTACTTTTCGATTTCCGCGAAGAGCTTTGTGTAAATGGCTTGAAAATACAGAAATATATAACACAATTAGTATAATCTAATCTTTGTCGACGAATACGTTACAGAAAGTTTTTATTCTTATGATAGCTAGGTAGCGCGATATACTTTGTCTTATAAGCTATATCCTTGCCATCTTCGAATCGAGATGTATACTTGTTCACATACACGGATACAAAGATTATATCACGGATGTAAAGACTTTCCCAGAGTGCCTCCTCCCCTATCCCCGCCCATATCCCCACCCCCACCACCCCCGGCCTACCTAGCAGATCAGAAGAGAAGGTTTTGAAAATTTCTTTCTCGACGCCGCTCATCGCACTGAAGATCCGATCCTCCAAAACGTTGCGTGCCTGTAAAGAGGATAAGGTTACAGAGAATCATGCCAGCAATTACTAACTCCTTGTACTCAATCCCTCTACTCAGAAAACAAAGTACCAATCGGCAACTGCAAGGAGATACTACCATATCTAAATTGAAAAGAAGTTTAATGGTGCGTACCAATTCTGTATGACATGCATTGCATTTTATCATAGATTATTCTGTACACTATAATAACTGTTCATAATAAAATTATTGAATGGTACTGGATTTCTCAGTCAATTTCACACTTTTTTCGAATAAATCCAATGCTTCGAGTAATAGATGTCGTCTAAAATGCAGTGGGGATAATAAAGTCAGAATTCAAAATTGTGTTTGGCGCTCAAAATCACCAACTCAGCGATCAAATTGACAAATGCGCTTATATCAATTTGACACTATGAGCAACGGTATTCGTCAATCGTCATTCATTGTTCGTTCATGCTAAACATCTCCGTTCCTTCGGTCATTCAAATTCGTTTGTGAGCAAGCGCATTTGAAATAACTTCGCTCAACTTAAGAATGTGAGGTTCGTGTCAGATAGAAAGTCAAAATTGTGACAGAGGAGCATTGGGGAATACTAGTTCTGGCCCCTGGATTTAATGCTCATTTTGCAAATAACATGAAACAGGCTTCTTCCTTTGCTGTAAAATCTAGAAAAAAGAGGGAAATCTGAGCTCCTTTTTGAAAGTGGTGTTTTGATTTCCTAATTGGTTCTATGAGCCTGTTTTCCCTTTATAAACCCTAAATATTCTTCAAATTCATTGCGTAGTAGACCTGTGTAATTAGGTTCGTCTTCAGGATCAGGTTGACGGAAAACTTCATTCACATATTCCTGGACTTGACATAAGTATAGTCTATTGAATGAACCCCTACGCCTTCATTTTTTTTTCTGTGTTCCGCGTTTTGTGTTCATTCCATATCATTCTACAAACTTCACGCCGACGGGTGAGAGTGTACACTCAACTGACTACCTGACAACCCAGCTAGAAAAAAACAAAAACAAAAACCCAACGAACATGGCTGTCTATCATCCATTGCGCTACCGACGCACTACCCCGCAAGCAAACATTTCATTTAAATGAGTATCAGTTCTTAATCACTATACATTTACTTTTTGTTTGCAATATTGCTCTACTAGTAAATCATGTATGTCAAGGTACCTTGACCTGATTGCATTTATTGGTTCCTTCATTATCATTGTACATGTACATTGTTCGTGTTATACATACACATATTAAACATAAGTTGTTAACCGAATATTTTTTCTTCTTCATGCCTTTACACAATATGAATGGGCTGATAGAAGACATACTTCATACAGCCATGCATGCATTTCATATGACACTACGAAATTGATATTGGAATTAATGAACATCACTTTGATTTGCAATTAATTTTCAAGGAATTGTCTGGCAATGACACCTGAAAATAAACAACTCCTTTCTGGTCACTGGTGCTCTTTGGCACGAAGGGAAACAAAATGATGTGAATTCTCTTCAGGATGAGAACTATACCAATTCATACATGGCGTCCTGGTCATATTTTCCACCATCTTTCAAGTTCTCTTTCAAAGCCTTTGCCGACGTCTTCAGGGCCTCTTTCACTTTTTTGCGTAACTGTACCATGGACAAGCAAAAATCAACAATAAATACAAGCATTAATTTTACTTTGTTAACGATGATACTTGGCGTAAACAGCGAAGATTACAGCTAGTTCGTATCCAAGTTAAGGTAAAACACTAAAGTTGAAGCCACAATCATTCAACATATCAATTTCGTAAGAGTAGTCATCACGTTGTCATCGATATGATGAGCTACTCTTATTGGCACAAAAGTAGATAGATCTATTACATCTGCACACAATCAGGAACAAATTCTTCACAAAACTTTGCCTATTATTTCAGGGTGAAACGTCAGGATTTTTAAGTTTCCAAAATGTGATGCCAATGTAAAAATAACATATTAAGCAATTCAGAAGGCGTTGAAAATCATTTTAATGACATATAAAAAAGTGTACTGAATTTTATCAAGCGCTGACATTGAATACCATGGTAAAATGGTAAACCTCTAAACTACCGCACACACACACACACTCACACACACAAATTGTTCCAGGTACTCCATGATTTATAGTTATCATTATTATTTTCTTGGCCATGCATGCATTTGCAATATAACATACGAACAGGGGTACATGTATAAAATGCATGGGGGTAACACACTGGTTTAAAATGCTATAGAGTAAGGAAAGTACGGAATTCTGGGGTCATCCCACGAGACCGACACCCACGAGTCATATGGCCCGCAAGTTCTACATTGAAAATAGGTCTATTAGTCGGACAGCTTTTATACAGTTCACGAGTCCTACTGTCCAGGAGTTCAAGACTAGGAAAATGAAGCCCATGAGTTCGACACTACGCAAAAGAGGCTCATGAGCAATTGTCGCAGGAGGAAATGCCATGGAACCAGAGAAAGAAGGCCCAGGAGTTCGACAGGATGAAAAGCGCCATTTATACGCCAACTGCAAGTTTGTATATGTACAGAGTGTTGCATTAATGACATAAAGGGGAAAATAACATACTGGTGCATGGACTTTATACATCACGATTTTTTTTTTTCATGATAACATTATACTCATGGACACGCTGCCAAAAATGCAGCGTAAGAACGATGGGCTGCATCAAGTTTAGGTCTTTCATAATGGTATCATGCTAATTTCAATAGGGTTTCTCCATTTCTAGCTAGAAGGTAGTTGGGCATTTCATATTGGTCCCCTTTTCTCTGTCGCTTCACTAGTTTAGTTTTAGATGTCCTACTAGACTCCTTGGAAGTATTACAGAACCAATTTGTTATCTCTGTAACTCTGATGTATGAAATTCAATTGATGAAAACTTTTCATATCGCATCCTCGATTAATGGCTTGTATTAGCAATGATTTTCTCAAAATGGCAAACTTTTTTGAAATAATTATCTGTTTGCTTCCTGAATCATTACAAATACCTTGATAGGCAATTACGCTATTTGCTGGGAATTCATACAAAATCCCCACCCCTTAAGTTTGCACTGCGATATTGACCAACGTTGTGAAATATTTCCTTGTAGACTTCATCTAACAATATTGCGCAGACTGCGCAGTTTGTTTGTTTGTTTTTTTTTTTTTCGTTTTTTTTTTTTGGGGGGGGGGGGGAGCGTGAAAGCAAGAATTAAAAAAAGGTCGAAGAGTTAACACGTGAAAGATAGTGCTATTGCATTTCTGGAAACGAAGCGGAAAGATCTGGTGCACACTTGTGAATTTCGTTATATTTTGCATACACCATTACACACACAGTCACACACAAAATTCTTCTTGAAAATTCCGGTAAGTGAGTGAGGTTAACTGACGCGATTACACTCTGGCGCCCATTGTTATCTGAATATCAGTAATTTCATTGTCATTGTTATATACACGACATTCTTTCGTAGAAATATCGACACAATTAATATAGTATGTAATAATGATTACGTAACCGACCATGACCTGTATCAACTGTCCACCTGTACCTCGTTGAAGAAATATTTTGTCATGTCTTGCTCATCAGTAGGCGTTTTCACATCAGCCCGATAAAAATCCAAGCTCGAGATATTTTTCGCAGAAAAAAGTCAGCAAAATAGCGCGCTATCTCGAAACATCGGGCTGATGTGAAAAGGCCTACTGATACAGGTGACTTTACTTTGTATAAACCTTTAGTGAAAGCAGACAAACCTCTCCTTTCCCTTTCTCCTTTCAACTATCCTATCTCTATGCAAGTCATCCCTCCCTCCTATTCTCCTTCCGATGATTATTATTTTATTATGTTATGCTACGGGGGCTGCACGCAAATCAAGCTACGCTTATGCTGTAGCCCCTCTGTATTATTCATTGTAGTATGTTTTGTTGTACTTTTGCTGTACATTGTACACAGGCAATGAACAAGAAAATTCTTATATATATTATTATATTTATGTTTGTACATGAATGTGTATATGTACAATGATGATACAGAAACCAATAAATCAAATCAAATCAAATCAAATTACTGTAAAGGGATTACCCTTTAATTTTCATCACTTATTTCTTCCTTATGCCATTATCGGGCCACCCGTGCTGTTAGTGCAATCACGTACTCTTTATTATGGCACTGTTCATTCTTTTGAACTCGTAGGAGTTCTGTCAGTCTCGTGAGCCTCTTTGGCGTAGCGTCGAACTCTACCTGGGATTTGTTTGCCTAGTTTCGAACTCATGGGCTTTTAATAGTTGGGTATTGTCGAACTCGTTGGCTGTACAAGTAGTGGGCTGTTCGACTAGTGGGTTGTTTAACTCGTGGGCTGTACATGACCAGTGGGTGTCCGTCTCGTGACATGCACCCGAATTTACTTCAAAATTATGATACCATCAGTGCAGGGTACTCTGTTTAACGCAAGAAATGAGTATTGTTTTGATTTTGATATAGAGAAAGTAAATAACAATGAATTCAGCATGCCGAACGCACACACACACACACACACACACACACACACACACACACAAATACCTGCATAACAGGTATTCCCAGGATTTCCGCTCCCTATGCCCGGCCTCATTACAGCTCCCCCCCCCCCCCCCTCTCTCTCTCTCTCTCGCCCTCGTGCCAGTCACTGCCATCCGAATCCTGGGGTTCATTTCACCAAAGTCTTGCGAGCGACTTCATGAAATGAAATGTACTTCTCTTTGAAAGTCCCACATACATGTAGCACATATAAGCGAATTTGGCCATTCTGAGATTTACATGTATGTAAGGACTTTTATGTGATGACTTAATGAAACGGGCTCTGTTTCACGTGAGAACTATAATCGAGCCAAATATTGAATCAAACGTTGGAACAGATTCAGATCATTATCTACTTAGGAAAGGTACACGAACCTTCAGGATATATTTAGAACGTGGCAAGGTGGGCAGACGAAAGACAATTCACGTCACATTAAAGAAAATCGGAGCTGACATAAGTTGGTCGTGACAAAGAACAAAACATGATACAGCAGTAATCGATGAGCTTAACATGAACACTAACCTGTGTCCTCAAAAAACTAGCAACTTTGCCTCAAGAGACTCTTACCCTACCAAAGAGTTTGTGAACATTGTGGAAATTTCGAGTACAAAGTGACACCACACTGTGGACAAGTTAGATGCATTTTGCTTTAAATCAACTGATTTCTGTTTCTGTAGCATGTATTATGCTGAATGTCAATCAAAACAAAAATGATGTTCCTCACCTTTTCTCGCATTTCATCGGATACCTCTTCTATCAGTTCGCCACACTCCCCCTCAAACTCTTTGTAGCTAGAACCATACGCCTTTAGTTGGCCATTCAGGTCATATATGCTGTTTATAGTCTGCTGCCTGCATGAAATCAGATTACGTTTTACAATCAAACAAAACACAGTGCTTACTCTATGGAATATTCAGTAGGTCCTATCACTGGCGTAGCCAGGGGGGGGGGGGGCGATGGGGGCGGTCGCCCCCCCCCCCCCCCCCTAAGATTTGGACCGGGGATTTGGGAGGCGGAAAAAAAAATGCGTGTATACTGTATGCATGCACATGAAGCGGGTCTCCTTTGCAACCTTTCATCAAATAAGATATTTTTTTGAATATTTCACTCAAAGTGTGCACCAGATCGTTGAATTTCAATTCAAAATATGCAAAATCTCTCGTGCTTGGGAGGGGGTATCCCCCTCCCAAACCCTCCCCCTCTGTGCCTCTTTCCCTAGCTTAGTACACTTTTTAGATTTACAAAAAAAAAAAAATATGAATAATTCTGAGTGCACAAGACTTATCACTTATATTCCGAAAACTCAAGGTTCCCTCATGTATAAGGGGAATTTCCCCTTTTAATCGACCCTTTCCTCCCTCAGCCCCCCCCCCCCCCATCGGTTTTTTTTTTTTTTTGGTGATTTCCCTAATGTTGATTCCATCAAATATGCGTATACGAGATATCTCAATTTCAACCTTAAAAAGGCAAAAGCTCCATCGGAAGGGAAGGGTGGAGATAACACTCGCCCACGCCTTCTCCCTGCTCGCCCGCCCCTCCCCCCTCCCCCCTTCCGCCATGCATAGAAGTAGACTGTGGCTATACCCAGATCGCTTTATTTCAATTCCAAAAACGCAAAAGCTCCGCGAGCGGGAGGGGGAATCCCCCTTCCCCTAAGCTCTACCTCACTAGACTTTATACATAGACACAGATGGTGCACATTCGGAATAAGAGCTAAATTCCGTGATTTTAACACTTCGATGAAAAAGTATTGCACCAAAAATTTGCACCAGATCGCTGAATTTCAGGTCTGAAAACGCAAAATCACCTTCGTGTGGGAGGGGATATGCCCCTATCTACACCCTCGTGTGCATGCTTTTTCTGTTTGATTGCTGAACTGCAGACAGCGTTCATGATATTCAGTGTAAGAATTAATACAAGAAGATTGTTTAAATGATATACCATTTTATAGGCAAATTGTTCAATAATAATCTACACTAAGATATACTGCAACCTTAAACAAGTGGTACTGTTTCAACTCGTTAAAACACGCAAAAACATGCATCAAATTGCACCATTTGCAACATCAAAATGCAAAAAGTTCTCACCGTGGGAGGGGGGACACCCCCCTCCCACACCCTCCCCTCCCCCTTCGCTCGCTCCGCTCGCTCGGGTTCAGTCGCGTTCATGATATTCAGTGAAAAGAATTAACACAAGTACCATTAATATAGGCAAATTGTTCAATAATAATCTACATCAAAATATACTGCTACCTTAAACAAGTGGGACTGTTTCTCGTCGATAAAACGCGCAAAAACATGCATTAAATTGCACCATTTACAACATCAAAATGCAAAAAGTTCTTACCGTTGGAGGGGGGACACCCCCCTCCCACACCCTCCCCTCCCCCCTCGCTCGCTCCGCTCGCTCGGGTCCAGTCGCGTTTATGATATTCAGTGAAAAGAATTAACACAAAAAAGTGTATTTAAATTGTACCATTTTATAGCCCAATTGTTCAATAATAATCTACATCAAAATATACTGCTACCTTAAACAAGTGGGACTGTTTCTCGTCGATAAAACGCGCAAAAACATGCATCAAATTGCACCATTTACAACATCAAAATGCAAAAAGTTCCTACCGTGGGAGGGGGGACACCCCCCTCCCACACCCTACCCTCCCCTCCCCCCTCGCTCGCTCCGCTCGCTCGGGTCCAGTCGCGTTTATGATATTCAGTGAAAAGAATTAACACAAGAAGTGTATTTAAATTGTACCATTTTATAGGCAAATTGTTCAATAATAATCTACATCAAAATATACTGCTACCTTAAACAAGTGGGACTGTTTCTCGTCGATAAAACGCGCAAAAACATGCATCAAATTGCACCATTTACAACATCAAAATGCAAAAAGTTCTTACCGTGGGAGGGGGGACACCCCCCTCCCACACCCTCCCCTCCCCCTTCGCTCGCTCCGCTCGCTCGGGTCCAGTCGCGTTTATGATATTCAGTGAAAAGAATTAACACAAGAAGTGTATTTAAATTGTACCATTTTATAGGCAAACTGTTCAATAGTAATCTACATCAAAATATACTGCTACCTTAAACAAGTGGGTCTGTTTCTCGTCGATAAAACGCGCAAAAACATGCATCAAATTGCACCATTTACAACATCAAAATGCAAAAAGTTCTTACCGTGGGAGGGGGGACACCCCCCTCCCACACCCTCCCCTCCCCCTTTGCTCGCTCCACTCGCTCGGGTTCAGTCGCGTTCATGATATTCAGTGAAAAGAATTAACACAAGAAGTGTATTTAAATTGTACCATTTTATAGGCAAAGTGTTCAATAATAATCTACATCAAAATATACTGCTACCTTAAACATGTGGGACTGTTTCTCGTCGATAAAACGCGCAAAAACATGCATCAAATTGCACCATTTACAACATCAAAATGCAAAAAGTTCTTACCGCGGGAGGGGGGACACCCCCCTCCCACACCCTCCCCCCCTCGCTCGCTCCGCTCGCTCGCGCTCGCTCGCTTCGCTCCCTCGCAGACTAACCGCCCCCCCTAAGATCAAATCCTGGCTACGCCGTTGGGTCCTATGCCTATTTTCATTTCACATAGTCATGATGATTTAGCTGTTCCATCGTAACAGTGGAGAAATTACAAATCTACCGTATGTCCCCCAAAAAATTACAACGGGAGCTCCGCGATGATATCTTTAAAAACAGTGAATCAATCTAAATACAAATTTAGGGTATTGAACTATAACTCATTGCCCACATCTTACAGAAAACCCCATTCGATTTGCTTCAGTGGTCAAAGAGAAATGATGAATTTTGTAGAGGATGTCAGGAATCTCTCCCCTCCAAGTTTTGTCTATTGCATTCATACACAAGAGCATCGAAGTGCTAAACTTGGAAGAATCAGACTCATGACATACTTTTCAACAATCCACATTTCTTTGTGACCGCTTAACCAAATTGAATGGGGTTTTCTGCAAAATAGAGCTTAGATGTAAGATCTTGAAGTAGCATTTAGACAGTTTAATCATATTGGGTGTTACCAATGCGAAAATCATTCTGATTGTAATTTTTTCGGAACATACTGTACATACTGCATGCAATACAGAAAGAGCGTGAATATGAATTGAATGCGACACTATATTTCATATTTTATTATAGATGCTTTTATTGTAATTGTTTGTCACTTGCTGACTATTGTTGTCCTATAATGAATGTAAAAGATTTTTTTTTTAGTACAAAATAATAATCCACGAGTTTCATTTCTCGCTATAGACTTGCGATGAAAACTATTTAAATGAAAAACTATCTATTTCTGATAACGAGTGTATCAACTTGCACTGTGCACTCAGTCCCCAAAGCATTTTCTGATCAATCAAACCATTTACGAATTTGGATTTAATACAGAAATTTGGAAAAACTGATATCCACATCAGTTGTTGTATTTGATTGATTAAAGAAACAGTCTAAAGCACTTGAGAAATGATCAGTGAAGATCGAATGAACTCTAAATTATGCCTGCAGTACGCAAAAGTCACATACTCTATACAATGTTTGTACGTTTTGTTTATAATTTTTATGCAAATGTCATATTGTACATTTTTGTCGGAAATGAAATAAAATGAAATGAAATATCTAGAGCTGCCTACTGTATTTGTAGAGGAGTGGATATTGAACTTGGGCTTGAGCCACCACCATTATGCTTTCATGGACGACCTAACATTGCTTATTATTACCTATAATAGGTAGTTTTGCGAGGCAATTGCGGTTGGTATTTTGCAGGGTCGTGGAGTTCAGCAGGTGACATTTATATTATATGTGACCGTGCACCTCAAAACGAACATGAAGTCGCACACACTGATTTTGCGTGAGGACTGAAAATAAGTGAAATGGGTCAACCTAGCCGAACTTGACTTTTTCATATTTTCTGAAAGAGCGGGTCTTCTTTTGCATTATGCTAAAATTTGGTATCATATAACGGGCAGGAAAGTGTGTTTTTTACGCAGTTTATCTCGAACATTTATGGTAGAATAGTGTGATTAGGTGTGTCTTTAGAATCCCTTTTTCATTTCTGAAAAACCTTGTCCACACTCTTCACTTGCAACTCTAATAACTTTCGAAAGGATAGTGCTACTGCTTTGAACGTTAGCATTAATTATGAACAGAATGTGTTAATGAGGCATGCTTAATTTCAGTTTAATTTGATAATCCCTTCATTGTTGTTACTCTGGTGGTTTACTTCCTGGTTTTTGTCCCATTCATCGCACAGCCAGCACGGTTTGGTAAATATCAAGCGCTTGAATAGATACTGTACTTCAGAGCCTCTTTTCTCAGTTCACACTTTTCCTGAGTTTGTGCTTTCTTTCCAATATTTAGATAGGTTAGGAGAGTCCATTTGATTTGAGTTATACTTCATTTTAAAGCTTAAAGTCTGCTCTTTCAGAATATGGTCTTAACTAAAAATTCATGCCTGGCGACTTTTTGTTTGTTTTGAGGTGTAGGGTCACATATTGGATGGCTATGAACGGGATACCAGGGAATATTGCACGAGTTAGGGCTAATATTGCACGAATCGAAGATGAGTGCAATATTGACCCTAACGAGTGCAATATTCCCTGGTATTCCATGAATCAAGGCCATCCAATATAGTTATTATCATCTATACAATCAAGTAGAGCAAGCATAAACTGCACAAAATTGCCGGGCTTCTACTTGTCTTTGAAGTTCACTCGGCAGTCACATCCCAGCGCTGAAAAGGGGAAGCCCCTTAAACTGCGTATGAAACAAACAACTAGCAAGATGTTTGCGCGCTTGTGAATTGTAACAAAATGACGCGCACTAGTAGCAAGCGTTTGCGCATTCAGCAAGCGCTCGCGCGACAGACGAGACAATTGAATATGGTGTGATCTTGAACGGCAAGTAACAACGGTAACCTATGGAGAATTGATACGTTGGCCTATGCGTTTCGTTCAATATGCTCTGATATTGAACGGTAAAAATTGAGCGGACTACAATACGCGTTTTTAATGCGTCGCTAAAACGTCCTATATAGATGATAATTATATTACATTGGATGGCTATGAATGGGATACCAGGGAATATTGCACGAGTTAGGGCCAATATTGCACGAATCGAAGATGAGTGCAATATCGACTCTAACGAGTGCAATATTCCCTGGTATTCCTTGAATCAAGGCCATCCAATATAATTATTATCATCTATACAATCAAGTAGAGCAAGCATGAACTGCACAAAATTACCCGGCTTCTACTCGTCTTTGAAGTTGACTCGGCAGTCCCATCCCAGCGCTGAAAAGGGGAAGCCCCTAAAACTGCGTATTGAAACAAACAACTAGCAAGATGTTTGCGCGCGTGTGAAAAATGTAACAAAATGACGCGCACTTAGTAGCAAGCATTTGCGCATTCAGCAAGCGCTCACGCAATAAACGAGACAGAATTGAATATCGTGTGATCTTGAACGGCAATTAACAACGGTAGCCTATGGGGTATTAATACGTTGGTCTATGCGATTCGTTCAATATGCTCCGATATTGAACGGTAAAAATTGAGCGGACTACAATACGCGTTTTTAATGCGCCGCTAAAACGTCCTATATAGATGATAATAGAGCATATCACGAGCATCCGGGGTTTTACATATACAGTGGACTCTCGTTATAACGAAGTCCTCGGGACCGGCAGATTTCTTTCGTTATATCGGAATTTCGTTGTAACCAAACAAATAAACAACGGGAAATACATAGAGTGGATAACATTGCAGCCCAAATTTTCACTTCGTTATGACCGGAATTTCGTGATATCCGTGTTCGTTATAAAGGGAGTGCACTGTAAGCATTCCGGTCTCGCCATCAATCACTTTACATGTAAACATTCCGGTCGACCACAAAGTGAAGGCATTGAAGGACGTCGCTACGTGTCGGTTACAGGCACCGCAGAAGAACGCCAATAAATCAACTCTTACAATGTCCATCACTTCCAGCACCACTACACGTCACACAATGACTAGTCCACTTGTGCTCAATAACTGCACAGTGAAAATCAGTTATTACAACTCTCCAAATTGAAACATAAACAAAAATAAAGTGTAAAAACGTTCAGATGTTTGAAGGTCGTCTGTTACAACTACATAATAATCTTGGAAGTTGGAGTTGAATGGTATACATTGATGAACAATTTTCAATTATTCGACATGTTTGTGATGATCTACAGGTTGTCAAATGTGGCTTGATCTATATCATAGTGTATAGCCGTATTCCATATTTTCCTAATTTACCTGGGGGATAGGTAATAATTATGATATTGACTGGCCTTGAGGGAGATACCAGATAAATATTGCCCGCACTGAAAGAATATTTTCGGGTATCTCCCTCGAGGCCAGTCAAAATTTTATAAATATACATAGAAATGTTACAAAGCAGGGTGTGGTGCAGTTGGACCAGTCAATAAGCTGATGACTTTGTCGACAGCTTGGGGCGCTTGTTCACTAAGGAGTTGTTTTACATGGGCCAAATCAGAGTTTGATGAGCATGATGTAGATGGGAGTCTGTCTAACCACGGTCAGGAGAGAAGAATTCCCCTCGACACATTCCTTTCAAATTTTCAGGTATTTTTGCAAGAAAGCCTACATACTTGGAAGCACGGTGAAGTCTTTACAGTGCTGCGAAGTGTCCTGAAGCAGCTGTGAAGAGTGCATTGGCAGGGACAAAGCAAACAAAACCAACAGATTCTCCAGTCATGGCCCCCTTTGTAAACTAGGATGGAGTTCGACATGGACCAGACAAAAAGAACAAAGCCATACACAAGCAGACTTCTAGGTCAGGCAACGACTGACAGATAGTTTCAGACTTTAACAGAGCAAAATAAAATGACCTTCCCCATTGAGATTGTGATGAACATGCGGCCAAATTTGGAACTCTTGTCAAAGGAGGCAGAGGATATGGCACCAAATCACTACACACCTTCCTTTCAAAGTTGAGAACGTCGAGCAGACAGACGAGGAAGCTGGGTTGGGACCTGATGGCGACAGCTACTGTAAGGTTCTCGGCATGGATTTGGCATAAATGCAGGACTACTACTTTACCAACCAAGCAGCCAGACGTTAGCATCATATGCTGGTGCTGCCGGTCCGCTTCCTGTCACATAACCATATCGAGGATATGGACCGAAATGGCTGACAGGAGGACCTATGCCCGTAAGGGTGTGCTTAAAGCGGGGTTCCCACTATCGTGCGATCCATTGCGAACGCCACGATTGGACATTCGTAACTGATCGTGGAAAATTTTTTGAACTCGTCTGAAATTTCACGTTTGGATACGAGGTTATGCGAGTCAATACGTGTTGGTACGCTTGGATGCGATATGGTCACGATTGGTCTACTTCAAGCAATACGATCTGTCACGATCTGGTCTGCCGTTCAAATACGATCCGACAGGATTGTCCTGATTGAGTTTACGATTGGTACCGATCTAACATGACCATTACGATCAGGATCCCCGATCTGGTACGTGCAGCAACGTACTGATACGTTCCAATACGAATACCGCGAACCAATACGGGCTGCTGAGATAAGATACGATATCTTTTACGATTGGGATCAGAAGCGACCCCCATTTAAGGCGCGATTGGACCCGAATGGGAATATTATAGTCCGGGTGACGATGGATTTCATTGTTTCCCTTAAATTATGCAGAGTGATTAGGCCTATTGATTTTATCCACAACCATTGATGATGGCAAGGCTTGACAGGTTGACGATGATGACAACGTAACCTTTACAGTATTGCTAATGACGATTATGTTCAGGGCCGGCTCAATGTTTTCAAAAGTGTGGGGGCCCACTTCCGGGTTTCATGAGCTAACAAGCAAAAAAAAAAAAAAAAAAAAAAAAAAAGGTCCTCAGCTCATCTCTCCCCCTCATTCTCTCCCCTCCCATTTCCGGGCGTTATAAAAAAGGTCTTCAGACAAAACACATAACCTTACCGCCGCCATACTTCAAGATCTCTATCTATTTCTTTGTTAGTGCCACTTACATACTTCCGGGTTGAAAAAAGTGTGGGGGGCCCAAAGTGATGACACATTATTTTGTATTCCTTTGTATGGTGCGCAAAAAGTGTGGGGGCCCGAGCCCCCACGGCCCCCACGGCTGCGCCGGCCCTGATGTTATCAGAGAGAAAGCAGCACCCAGGCCAGCCAAAACCTCAGATATTCTCTCGTCTAATGTTAAACGTAAAGAAATTAATATATTATTAAATCGACATGCTCACCCTCCACCCTCACACACACACAAAAAAAAATGAAATAACGAACCCAAATACATAAGATTAGATGCATGTTTGCCCCTCTTCCCCAGGCAAAAAACAAAAACAAAAACAAAAAACAACACAGCAAGACAAAATGACCTTTCTCTCCGATACATGAAGAAAATAATTATATGATGAAATGGAAGCTAAGAAAGAGGATAGGATCATTTTGAATGTTATGTAACATACTATTATTACGTATTATGTGTTATGTAACATAGTATTATGTGTTATATACGCTCGATATAAAAAAAGTTGGCCGAATGGATAGTATTGCTTATGTGTTCGATTTCATATTCGCAAAGTGCATGTATCATATGCCTTTTTATTTCAAAATGTCGTTATCTCATGGGCTATTAAAAGTTTGGTTTATTCGGCTTGATTTAGTGTTTTACTTAACAATGTTTAACATAAGTGATACACACACATAACAGAACAGTGACTCCCTAATCAAAATGATGTCACTTTTTAACAAAAAAGGAGGTTTTACGCAAATTTATTTCGCAGGAGTATATTGCTACACTTATTGAATAACTAACTGTGAAAAATAATAAGAGTGATCTTCATTGTCATAATCATACGGGTGATCTCACATCCACGACAATTGTCACTTTTACATTTGCAGTAATAATGAGAGTTGAAAATAACCATTTTCCTCTAAAATTATGCTCTACCAAACATACAAAAAAAGACATTGAAAAGTGTCAAAATAGATGTAAAGGGGTCAAACGATGGCTGATGAAACAACAACTCTTACTTACTATGTACAATACACAAACAGCAGGATACTGCAACCCCCCCCCCAAAAAAAAAACAACCTCTGTAATATATACTTTTAAAAATTAACCATTTGCCTTTGATATGTACCCATCCAAGCACTATTCATTTAATTGTTTTCATCTTTGTACTGACGTTAATCAATATTTGCAGACATACAATTGCCATTTTATTTTTGCTCATTTTTTTTTTCGTTACAAAAGTTATCCCATATCCTGTTTTGTGTGACTGTATAATGGTAATGACAACTCATTAATGAAAACATCATTAACATAATGTATGAAAACATCTAAAAATCTGTAATACAACTTTCATTTCATGAAATCATTAAAAAAAATGTACCTTAAAAATTACGACAACTAAACCCCACACCGTCATACAATTTACCGTTTGGAAATAATAATCTAAAGATGCAGGCTACCACCTATCAGAATACAAAATAAATTAATTTATGAGTAAAATAAGGGCAAATGGGCAAATAATAATAATAATAATAAGCGGAAGTGAAGTGAAAAAGTCGATCCCGATCAACACGATTAAGAAGCACGATTAGAAGAGATTTGTTGCGTTTGGATACGATCCTAGACGATCTGATGCGATGATCAAGATCAAAAACTAATCGTGTTAATCGTAGAAAATTTTTGAACCGTCCAAAATTTTCCTACGATTAACGCGATTGCCACGATTGACTTTAAGATCTGATACAATCTGATAAGACCATCACGCCAGCTGCACGATTAAGACCACGATTTCAATCGTGGCGCCAATCGTGATAGTGGGAACCCCGCTTAACGTATATGCTAAAGGTGCATGTTTGGTTTTGTTTGTCTATATAAAAGTGTTATTTGAATCATTGATTTCTTTTGATCTATACTACCTTTATGCATTGACGACAGCACTTACGTCTTACGCCTCACTTCCTCATTGAGCTTTTCCAGGTGCGTTTCACATGTCGTCAATACCTCACCACTTGTTCGGCGACCGTTTTCAAGTTTTGCCTGCATACCTTTCAGTGTCGCCTGGTTCTAATTTGATGACAAAATAAAAAGAAGATAATGTTGCTTTATACATTACAAGCAATAGACTGCAAAATCCAGAGTATTTCGTTAGCTGAAAGGATTCACACTCAATTCAAATACATTTTAAAGTGCAAAAATTACCTCAATTATATCATGCAATGATCACGTGCTACCATGCTACCGCTGGATAAAAAAAAAAGAGTGTTTCGTTCAGTGCTTCTCTCATAGGAGTAAGAAAAAAGAAGAACAATTTCAATGAAACATTTATCTAAATATTCATATGATTTCAATGAAATATTTTCAAAAAGTATTTCGTGCTAATAGTGTTTTTCTCATAAGAGGGACAAAAAAGAAGAACAACTATTTCAACGAAATATTCATTATCATCTAGGTTAGTTTTCCTCAGCCACAAATGTGAAATAATGAAAAAAAAGGCGAGGGGAAACTTATTGAGGGAGATTATCAATTCTTTGAGTCACTTACATCTGTGTGTGCATTATTATGATACGTTCACCTGTTCCTGGACAACAGTAAGGACACCTGTACTGTATGTAATCATTGTTATCACAAATGAACGCATTGGGGATACGATTGGGTGCATACAAATTTTATCGCTTCAAATTGACTAATATTGACGAAAATGTCCTCTTGTGCAGAAAATGGGAAATTCTGAGATGGAAGTCGTTATCATAGTATCATATTTCCAGACAAAAAAAAAATAGATTAAGAATTCTTTCCCGGCTTTGCTCAAAGAAGCGATTGGTTCAATAATCTGTGTTTGCAGTCATATGTTTTGATTATCATTCATTATTTTCCCGAATTCTTAGCATTGGCTATCAACGTAATTCATCCCGACTGCGGAGTAATTCTAGTAAACATGCAGCGATGGGAAATTATCATCACACCTCTCCAAGGACAAAACGAATCTTTATAGTACTTATATATTGTCACATAAAAGATCCCAAATACAATAATAAAAAGTGAAATTGCACCACGAAAACACCAGAAAGTAGGCTTGCATGGATTTCAATAAGTGCGGATTTTGAAAAGCATATACTTTATACAGGTTTAAAATGACGTATGATTCAAAACAAATTAACTGTCCTGACCCTACTAACAATTTGAAGAAAGAAAACCATTTAGAGAAGCGTGTCGTAATATAGGTGGTGTTTAAGTTTAGGGTCTAATTGAGCGCTTAATCTTGTCCAACCGTGCTCTCTCCACTGCATAGAAAATAACGTAAGAAAATCAGGGTACTTTATATAAAATAACGCAGCACTCACAATGAAGGAATCATAAAATAAAGATGAATTTTTACACTCATTGAGAAAAATCAAATTCATTACTAATACCACCTTTAAATTGAGTTGGACCATCTTTTCAAAAGCTATTAGGGTTAAAAGAGCAGAATGTTGACAGGGTTGAAAAAATGAAAAGGGACTAATAATTCAAATACATGCCTGATTACACTCTTTGAAAAAGAGAAGAAAAATGACCAAAAAAAAAAAAAAAAAACCCGAAATGTCTGCTTGTCTCATAATCACAAATTTGAGAAGTATATAGAAAAATGCCATTTAAGGAAATACCTACAATATTAACATGCAAAGGTTGATCCATTTGATTCATTTTGAGCCTTAACATAAAACGGCGCCATGCGACACTTTGTTGGCTCGGTGATGCACTGTCCCAACCATACGGGCGTACATAATATTATACCGAAAGGAAATCGTAGTCCAATACCCTTAGTGGGGCAGATATGTAGCAAAATTTGGTCGAGATGCTCACATCCGGCGAAAGTATGAAATTTTGCATATATAAAGTGGTATTTTTGGGCGTTGATTTCAAAAATTGCCGAATCCAAGAGATCTGACCACGGGGTCGGCCGCCATTTTGAATTCCAATATACAGTTGCAGCCGTCGACCATCACAAAACAAATTTAAAGATCCCTATCTTTAGTTCTGAATGATCACCTCTAGCACCAAAATTTGGTATACATGAGCGTTTTGACACATTGAATTTGATGACAGATTAATTTGAAGTGTCTGACAAACATCGAACGACCGCCATTTTGAATTCCAATATGGCAGCCTCGACGAAATGTTAAAAGACTCTATCTCGAGTTCTAAGTGGTGAGTGACACTGAAATTAGGTGTAAACATGTATTTAACATACTGAGTTAAAATGGACTAATGTGATGTGTCAGACAAACGCTGTTTTGAATTCCAGTGTAGCTGCGAAGACAAACATCACGCTAACATTCACGGGCATGCCAAAAAGTGCAGCAAAAATGAAGCATAATGCACCTTTCACTGACGTCACAATGTTAATACAGCAGCGCGCACTCAATCAGTTACAAACGCGCGCTCAACAGATAGCCTTATTTACAAACCCGAGATAAAGATTTTCAACACTCCAACATGGTAAATATGTAGGAAAATTCAAAGTGGCCGCCATGCAGCTTGTCAGACATATAAAATAAGTCTGTTATTGAAGTCATCGTATCACCATGCTTTTATGTATCAAATTTCAATGGCTTATGTTATTCAGAACTGAACATATAGGGATCTTTGACGGCGGCCATATTGGAGTTCAAAATGGCCGCCGTCCCTGTGGCCAGATCTCTTGGATTTTTTTAATCAGGGCCCCAAAATACCCCTTTATGCAAAATGTCATACTTTCCGCTGGATGTGAGCATCTTTTTCACATATCTGCCCCACTGCCTAGAATTAATGTAGCCTTGACGATATATTTACCTTGATCTTATCTTTGAATGTCATGAAAGCTCTTCGCCTTTCCTGAAATCCTGCCAGCATTCTTCCTGAGAAAGATAAATGCACATAAATAGAGAAAAGCAGGCATAGAGAATATTCCCATTACTAATCGCAATTTATGCATACTACCGAAATAAGTAGAGGACTTTATGCAAGACACCGTGACGGTCCTGTTCCCCGTTCGTTCTACCAAAGTCATCAAATTTCATTTTTTCTTTTTTTCTTTTTTTTTTGCACGGTGACAAGGAAATTTTGTTGCTCGAAAAATAAAGAAAACATTAAAAAGTGAAGTATAAAAAATAGGATTATTGGAATACATGATAATCATGTGATAATTAATAGATTGGCAGTATGAGAAAGGACTTCAAATACAACATAATTATTGTAACTTAATAGTCAACTGAGTCTTACTTTATTTGATTTGATTTATTTCTGCTTAATTCCGTTACATCAGATATGATTATGTACACGTCATTTATGACAAACAGTATATCGACACATAGTTTTTTAGTACAATTATGCAAGACAAATACAAACAGCTTAGGGAACTTAAACAGAAGGGTCTCCAAAATAAGCCGAGGCTTGACGGTATGGAGACTTTGTGCTTAGCTACTCTGGATAGTATAGGGGATAGAGAGAGAGAGAGAGAGAGAGATAGGGAAGGGTAGGGGGAAAAGGGAAAAGGGAGAAAAGGGAAAATTACAGAGTGTATAATTATGTGCCACTCCAACTAATTTACAAAAATAGTAATGGTAATAAATATAATATGATAATAATATTTAAGTTAACCCGTTCAGTTGCCTTTGCCGGAGTAATGACCGAATATGACCTATGAAAATAGTAATGTGTGAATACAAAGTATTCCATACATAAGATTATCTGACATGAAATAAAATATATCGTGCTTATTTTATGTGCGCAGTAATGTTAATGCACATCGTATACATACATATACATGCTCATATAATATACATGATGTACCTATCCTATACATACACATACATACCCATATTCATAATATATATATATATGGATAGATAAATAAATCGATATATGTATGCACACATACATGCAACATGTATCACGTACATGTTCACATACATTTGATTAAAATACAATAAAGAAATCAGAATGTTATCTTGGGGAATACTGCTTAAGGAGGTGAAGCTTTACAGCCTTCTTAAATGAATACATAGAGGTCATGTTTTTAATTTCGGTGGGAAGGGAATTCCAAGTGTCAGGGCCGGAGTGTCTGATAGAATTATGGGCGAGTGCGGTTTTGGGGTTAAATAAATGAAGGGGTCGGTGCAATATAGTGCTAACCCACACTTTTGTCAAAATTGAGTTACATGCATTTTCATAATCCTTATCCTTCACTCTAACCTCCGTGAAAATATCATATTTGAATTCAACCAATAAGACGGTATAAAATGCATGCATTCATGTTTTATTAATGTACAATGTATGGACTTTCCAAACATTCAACAGCGATTATCTCAAAATGACTATTGTGTGGATTAGCACTATATTGCACCGACCCCTTCAAATATAAATTTGTGGATTGTCTGGTAGGATAAGAGTAAATCTCTGAATTTGACAGAAATATTCTGTTAAATATTGGAGGCAAGAGGTTTGACTTGAGGCAAATCATAGATACAGCTTTTTGGAGAAAGTTTATGTCATTTATCTCAAGGGATTTAAGCTGGAAAAAACAATGGGTCGGTGTGATCTCGAGAGCGAGCTCGACTGCACACTCGAATTGTTTTTTTTCTGCAGGAGAAGTTCTAGTATACGGTCTGTGTTACATTTGTGGGTTGCCCAAATAATGTTGCAATACGATATATATGGCAGAATTAAAGCATTATACAGGGTAAACAATACTTACATATCTTACAAATCTTACATAGTCAATATTGAAGTGGATGAGGCATAAACATGATTTTCCATGATTCCATATATTCATGAAAATTAATAATTCAACATAGACGTCTACCGAACTTTATTATTGGATAGAATGGCTGTGAGGAAAAATAATTTTGCCGAACTTAATTGGCCGGAATATGGCTATCTATCACTTGGTCTAATGCCACTGCGTCCAGTACCCGATTTTTCCAAACCTACATGGTCTAATCCTGTTTCGTCTACAAAAATATATAGTTTACCATTACCCTGGAATAATTAGTCTAATTGCCACTTAGCCTCATTACCAGTTCGTCTACTTAACAGATGAGCTATGGCCATTTCGTTCTATATCATCTAGTTCGTTGCCATTAGGTCCATAATACACCACATTGTCTAATCTCTTTTTCGTCTTCTAGTCAATTCATCTCATTCTAATTCGTTTAAAATTCTTTGTCCGATTAATATTTCGTGTAATTCGCAATTATTGGGGCCTACGCACTTACGCTGATACCCACTTTGGCATTTTACCGATTAGTCTGATAAGTAGTTGGACTACTTATCAATTAGTGTACCAAACAATTGGACTAATACCCAATCGTTCTGCATATCAGTTACATTTCGTCCAATGTTGACGTTGCACAAGTAAATGTTTAGGCCTGCCGGGTTGATTTCAGAATTGGAACGGTTGCGTTTTTCTAATATGGGGTTTCTAGATGAACAAACGCAGTGCAACTCACAGGGAGAAAAGTTATCTACAATCTTGATTCATCGGCGATTTGATGACGTGTGTTTTATTTTCAATAAATGATATGTGTTTTCAATAGTCAATTCTCCTGTGCATTCAACATAATTATACACGTATTACACGAGATATATTCATCCAACGAGGAGTTTGAGGAGTGATTTTCTCTCCACCTCCCTGACATGCCTGATGAGACATTTTATCTGAATGTGTATGAGAATTAAGTTAACCAGAGAGGAATATGCATGCCACCTCGTGAAGTGAACATTACACCAAGGAGGTCCTACCTCTTTGCGTTATCAAATCTCTACCTGAGTGCCATAACACGTGCAATTAAAAAGTGAACCAAATCTATTTGTATGACACATCATTGGTGACGAGAATTATCAGATGTTGACGTCCACATAGATTATGTGTGTGTGCGGGGGAGGTGGGAGGGAATGCCATGTTCAAGATATCCCCCAGCTTAGACGGGAAGACTCTTTGGAATCTTTGGAGATTAAAAGTCACATCTTTTGTCATTTTCCCCCAATTTTTTCCGATTTTTTGTGACCCCCCCCCCCCCCCATTTCGTGGTCCCTGTAAATGCGTTTTTTAATCAATTGCGTAAAAACTTTTTACAGACCAGGCCATGTTCTTTGGCAGTGAATACACAGACTACACAATGACACATGCAGGAATGGATAGATGAAATCACAATTTTGAATGGGAAACATACCACACAAGAAACGCATTCCAGTGGAAGCCTACCCAGTAATATGCATTATTCGCATCTTGTCGAAGAGTATAAATAAGTCCTATTGGACAGTAGACCAAATGAAAAGTAGACTATAAGGTGATTTATATAGCCAAAATGGTGTTTAGACGAATTGGTTTATAGACGAATTGGTTTATAGACCATTGTAATCTGGACATTAGACGAGATAGGAGTAGACTATAGTTACCTATTAAAGGAAATAGCGAAATATAGACCGATAGGGCAGTGGATCAAGCAGTGAGTAGCCCAACCAAAAGTGGCCCTATGCATCACAAAACCATCACATAGTCACCAGATATAGAATTTAGTTAAAGGCAGATCCTGAGAGAGTAGGCTCTAAGCTTTGAAATTATGTATAACTCACTAAAACTGGACCTTTCTAGTATGTGTATAAAATGATGGAGAGAAAGTACACACTCTGAAAAAGTGATTGATGAACAAAGAAGTTTTGAAGTTCCGGGTATATTCAAGTGCATTAATCTGTCTGAGCTGTGCTACTCGTCGGTGTATGTGCAATGAATGGGAACCCCAAATAAATAGATAAATAAAACGATGAATGAATCAATCAATGAGTAAATAAATTAATAGATGAATGAATGGATAAATAAATATATAAATATGATATAATTCAAAATAACATACAAATAAAAAATGTAAAACTCTGTGATATCCACAATGAAGGGATTACCAAGTTAAGCTTCAATATCCAATACTCATGAAGCACCTCCTTTTCATGACCAATTTAAACTGTACTACCACTATCCTTTCAAAAGTTTTCAGAAGTAAAATTGAACAATGTGTAAAGATTTCTTGTTAATTTATCAAGGGGTCTCTAAGACATACCTAATCACAATATATATATATATATATATATATATATATATATATATATATATTTTAACCTGCTAAAAACAATTTCTCATTCGTTTAATAAACCCAAACTTTAGAATTACACAGAAGATGCTCTTTAAGAAAACATAAAAATTGGCAACTGACAAGGTTAAGCGATTTCACCAAATTTGATTCCTCACACAAAATCAGGGCGCGCGCAACTGTTTGTTTGTTTTGTGATGCATGGTCACCGATGATAAGTAGACTAAATTGAATTCCGACGAACTGACAAAACCAAACAATATTACACGGAATTAGAAATAATCCAAGCAGACCATATAACAATTGGACCAGTTAGTCATCATACGAAACGATGATAAGCCAAACTGGTCATTAGAGCAAGTGGGGATTGGAGCAAACGGGCATTAGACGAATTGATAGTAGACTAATAATATTGAGTTTAGCCGTAGTGATGTCAGACGAACTGGGACGTAGACCACCAGAAAGTAGCCCAAGTGGCAATAAACCTTAAAAAAAAAAAGACCGAGTTGTGTTATGCGAAGAGTACAACGTCGATTTGACAACCGTGGTCGGAGTAGCTGGTTGAAATGCAGTTATCAAGCACCGAGCCTAGAGTTTTCCCCTTTCTTTAACACGATATAATGACTGGATTCTTAAGATTTTCGATCTTAAAAACAAAAGATCAATTGTTCTCTGAAAGTCCAACTCATTGAAAATCAGAGATATTGCACAAGAAAGTAAATCAAAGCCTAATAAAAGTGCATGGTTTAGTGCACCTGAAAAGAATATGACTATAAAGAATAGAATGCCGAATCCATAATCACAGTCAGATCGTTTTTCCCTAGATACTTTTTTTTTTCTTACAGATCAATATATTACTGCAGCATGGCATAACAGTAAAAGTAACTCGATTAACATAAGATTCAAGAAGAACTAAACAAATACGCAGAAATATATAATTTAAGAATGGAAGCAATGAATACAAATAATCGAAAGCATAAAAAATTTTGCTTATCATCCTTATTATTTTCGTTAGAAAAATGAGAAACACTTTGAAATCCACAGCTGTTATTATCATAACCAATAATGCCTTACCTGTGCCTTCTGCACTTTCCAGTATCTCTAAGCTGGAGAAAAAGAAGCATCTTTCCAGCGTCTCTAGTTCTGACTTGACCACTTTCATTTTTTCAAGAATCCCTTTTGCTGTTTTGATATGGCCGTCCCTCACCTGTGGTCGAGCAAGTAGAAATAGTAACCGAGGATGCTGGTATTAAGTTTGAATATTCGTCATTTTAACACAATATCTCTTTCATGTATTGTATATAATTATTTTGAATAACACATAATGAAATATCTAATACAACACACATAAATGTGCTACATAATTATATAATGACGTATACATTGTACTTTGTTTTCTTCTTCATGTTTTGACGGATGCTATCTTGATGAGAATATAACTGAATAATCTTATTACCTTTTTAATTTTTTTCTCTCGTGCAGACTTGTCCCATTGATTGAACGCCACGAAAACTTCAGCTCGAGGTTGACATTCATGAACCTCCTCCATGTGCTTTTTCTCCTACAATATGTATACAGCAGAACATTTGATATATAGTTTTGAGATATACAAATACGTCCTGTATAAACCCAAATTCCTTAACATTTTCATAGAAATGGTGAAATAGTGTGATCCAAAATGAAGCAGGGGGTTAACCCAGGGCGGAAAGCAATAACTCATAATTTTAGGTACAAGTTAATTCAACAAATTTGTCAAATTAGCCAGAGCTCAATGGTATCAGAAATGGCCGCATGTTGCGTTTTATACTCGTACTGAAAAAAAAAAGAAGAATATTAACATCATGCTGAAACTTACGAAAGCAAGGTATCACAATTTTACTTTGGCAATAAATAACAGAAACACAAAAATGGCTTTATGTCCGACAAATATGGCTGCCAATATGTGAATTTACTCCATTTCGGCTGGAGTAAATGATATGGCCTGTTGGTATATAGTCGAAGCTTGTGTGGTATTTTAATGAGTCTCGTTCTCGTCTCATATTCTGATTATGTCATTACAGATGGCTGCACCCGTGACCTCTATATAAACATCATGATTCCTACAGCATTCCGCGTAACTATACAGTATCCATGCATGAATACTGGATTATCAATTGTTGAATTATGCTGTCGGTGGTTTGGTTTTTGTTTGTTTGTGTGTTGTTGTTGTTGTTGTTTTCATTTTTTTTTGGGGGGGGGGGGGGTTAACGGCGCGTTACTTTACCGACTCAATACTAATGCTCTGAACGTCATGAATAACATGAATATCGTCTGCATTAGACTTTGTATAGCTTTAAGGAAGGGATAAAATCTTACGGGACATGGAGGAGATTGATCGAAAAAAGGAACTGCAAATGTGACAGATTTTTGTGGTTTGCATATTTAGTAAACTCTACTTGTTGAGCTATCAGTATGAGGGTAAAGTTTGTCAAGTATCAATATAAGCACGAACCTGTCTTTCTTAGTATTTTTACATTTAAAGATTAGTGGTGGTAATAACAGCCATTGATTTAAAAAACAACAACTTTCGAATAAGAAGTTAAGAAGGGTTTATCAAGAATAAAGATCTGTTCCTCAGTCGTCAGTGATTACTTACTGTAATAATGAATAAAAAGTCACGTACCAAACAATTTAACTGGTGATAAAGGGTAATGAGTAATCAATTACACCGTTGGAGCCATATTGGTTACCATTTTTTGCTAGCCAACTTTGTCTTTGTTGCATATGATGATTATCAGTCATTATATCTCGGCAAAACGAGAGCTTCACGTCTTCTACAAAGGATGTCAACAGCAACATTTTTCGTACGCGCGAAAACATTCTATAGGGCATGCATCATTGGATAAATTGGTGTACATTATCATCGTGGCGGCCATATTTGGTACCAATTTGGTGACGTGACAATTTTTTTTCAACTAGACCTAACCTACCTAACCTCAATGATACAAGATTTGGATTGCCCCTCGGATTCACCCTCGAAATAGGGTAAGACTGTGAATTTTTCAACATTTTGGAGTAACACTTATAAGGAAATACTCATGTTGAAGTTTTAATTTTTCAATTTTAGGGACCATTCTTGACAGAACTGAAAATCCTACTGAATGAAACAGGAGTTGCATCAGCCAGATTCGGGATTTGCTCTCCCAGGGGAACACCGGAGTTTTTTGTTTGTGTGTTTGTTTGTTTTTACTTTTTAGAAAGAAATTATGTCTGTTCGCGAGCCAGTTTGGCGAGATCTGGAATATCTCAAAAGCCCAAAGGATTCAAAATGTGCCTCATGCTGATTCGGATTCATCATTTTCGTAGTGGAGCACATACGATTGTTTTCCCTTTTTTCACCATCTAGAAGAGAATGCATGGAAATTCCTTGTTTGGGGGGCCATTTTGGCAGCCATCTTGGATATCTGAAAATCCTCAAGGATGCAGGAGTTCCATCGTGCTGATTCAGAATCCTCGAAATAGGGTAAACCACCAATCGCTTTCAATTTTCACGATTCAGATTTTTTAAAAATAAATAAATTCCGGTTTTGGTGGCCATTTGGCAGCCATGTTGAATGTCCAAAAACCCTCAGGGATTCAAAAGCTTCATCATCCAGATTTGGATTAAGCGGCCTCGATATAGGGTATAATCGAAAAAAAAAAGGTAATTTATATTCGATGAACCTAGGAATTTTGATGTATAATTTCAATAATTGTGTGTTGCCTGAAGTTTTGGAGTTTCTCTTTAAGAAAAAAAAAAAGAAATACATAGATATCCAACAAGGATTCAAGAGTTGCATGATCCCGATTCGGATTCAGCACCCCCGAAATAGGGCAAAACCATCAAGAAACATCTGGCAGACGCCCCCCCCCCAAAAAAAAAAAAAAAAAAAAAAAAATGGTTAACCCCAAAATTTGCCTTTAGCACCGTAAATCATGAGTTTCTGTTCTTGTCATGTGAGTACCTTCTTTTTCTCAGGGCAAAAAAACCCCACAAAACAAAACTAAAGAAATAGATAAAAAGTAACATTAAAAAATCGCGGCCAGCATAAAATGATCAGAGTGTACAGATAATTTTCCATCCTTAATGTCCCCAGTTGATTTATCAACCGTATTTACGGATCTTTTAAGGACTTAAAAACAAATAAATACAATGTAAAAAGCCCATAATAAAATGACAAGAATGTCATTGAATTTATACCTCAGTGGAAAGAATACCCTGCGAATTGATGATGAACACATGGACATCTGAGTCTTTACAAAATTTACTAACTGCCTCCTTCAGTTCTGTCGATGAAGAGATTCCTGGACTGTGGAAGAGAAAACAAACCGAAGTCAATTACATTTTACACAGCAGCAACAAAACAACAACAACAACAACAACAACAACAACAACAAAGCAATACAGTAGGTATACTGATGATTTATAAAAGGATATAAAGTAATTGCTCATTAATAAATTTGCATATGAACGTAATCATTACGTGGTCTAAGAAAGTCATTATTCTCCTTAAAAACAGAGAGAGAAAGCATCTACCAATGGGAACTACACGACACGATATCAAATTATCAAGTGATACAAAAAGCGATCTGCATACTAAGTATTCGCAAATTAGGTAGAGAGGATGCGACGGTTTAACACTTGTTCAAGTAATGAAATTGTCGATGGTATGACTTGAGTATTTGCTCATACCTGACTCTACATTTTTTTTTTTTTCAATACAAACACTCGCTCACATATACATCGCAAATAGCTTACTGTTATTACATTAAGTTGTGAAAGAAACACTTGATTATGCACAATGCCGTCACAGAATGATGGTGTTTTCGTCCCGGCGGAGCATCGTTTATGACAGGATGCAGTAAAATAATGGGGTACGAAATTTCACTTTTGTTCTATAACACTATCCAATCACTAGGAACTCTAATATTACAGTAGGCATGTATTAATTTTCCCCCAATCATCCCATTATTTAACTAGAAATGTCGCTATGCTTCCGCCATAATGCATGGTTCTCCCAATGGGTCTTTGGTATACGTCTTGACAATGTGCTATAACAGTTTCATATGATTGGCAAAATAGCAAACTCTTTGTCACAGATGTGTGAATGTTCACTTTCCTTGTACCATTTTCATTTGATGAATGGCTATATTGTCTGAGACAGCAGGTATTTTGGGATGTAAGGATTTCTACTGAACTTTTGACCCTTTTAATTTCCAAGGTACGGAGAAAAAGGTAATTTCAGTAATAAATACTAAAATTTTAGGCCTTTACCTTATGATCCTAAACTTCACTGTCTGGCATAACATGCATAGATATGAACTAAGTTTTACGATGACGCCTAAAGACACTTCTGAGATATGGAGGAAAATCTTAAATTTAGCATTTTCACTTGACCTTTGACCTTCTGATCTCTTGTCAAAAAATATGTATAATGCACACATTTTCAAGAAAAATCCTACAAGCATTGTATACATATGAGGAAAATAGTGAATTTTTGAAGAGTTGACCTCGCCCTTTGACTCCTAACCTTTCACCACATGACCCTTAAATTCCCTAGATAATCACCGTCTGTCTTTTCATATGTAGTAAGTTCCATGAAGATACACTGCACCTAAGAACATTTCTGCGAAATGGCAAAAGAGTGAAATTTTAATATTTTCACTTTACATTTGACCTCATGCCCGAAACTCTCTCTAGACAATCTTTATTGGGTAGTACATGTATTATACACTTAGTTTCAAGAAAATGATTTCAGGCATTGCATAGATATTGGGGAAATAGTGAAATTTGAGCATTTGAATTTGACCTTTGATCTTGAGTATGTGCACCCAAAGGTTTCGCCCACTCGTACATAAACATGCCAAGTTTCCTTAGGATAAATCAAACTCTTTTTTTTTTTTTTAGTTACGCTGTCCACAAAGTTAAATACGGACGGAAGGACGGACGGACAACCCGAAAACAGTACTTCTGGCGATACTTCGTAGCGGAGGCATAAACATATATACGGCGTAGGTTTTGCTTGACCAAACTTTAATAAATGCGATCCTGCTTCACAAAACCAATGAAAAAAGTCGCCGGACAAGGATTTTACACTTAAGGACATATTCAGACAAAAACATACTTTAACCTTTAAAATGATGTATACCACAAATGAAGTGGACTCTCCTACCCCATATCTGAATATTGGAAAGAAATCTTTTTTATACACACATTGGAAGAGTGTGTACTGGGAAAAGAGGTTCTGAAGTAGGCCTATATGATTTATTCAAGTACTTAATCTTACTAACCCGTGCTAGCTAGCATTATCCTTTCAAAACTTGTAGATATGAAAGTGAGTAGTATAATTTATTATGGATTTTTAAGAAATGAAAAGGGGTTTCTAAGACATACATAATGAACTATTCTACAAATTAAGTGTTCTACAAAAACTGTTAGAAACGCAATTGCCCATTCGTATTATGATTTAATCCTTAGAATAATGACAAAGAAGAATAGTTCTTTCAGGAAATATGACAAACTCAAGATTTACTTGGTTGACCGTTAGCTTATTCTGAGTTCTTACATAAAAACCGGGTGTGCGAACGTTCGCTGATATTGTGATGCACAGTCACAAATATAGGGTGACTAAAATCATGAAAATAATCAAGAAGTGTTAGTGTGGATAATTAAATGTAACCAACCAGTCCACAAGTTGCAGGTCATGATGGAGCGGGATGCATTCGGGCTCGTCAGCACCAAGGTAGATTTCTACAAGGTATTCGTGATTTAGAGCAGTTTCGTTTTCCTTCATTACCAACTCTTCCAACCTCTGCACTCAAAAAGAAAGGAAGGAAATAAGATATTGCATATGAGTTATTGAAAGCAAAGAAAATATCTGTTTGAGATGTTTTTCGGAAGTAAAGTCTGGACGACAATATAGAGAGGGCGAGAATCTACTGGTTGTAGTAAATGAGCATCGTTTCCTAAGACTTGACATATAGCTCAATTAAAGTTTGTAATTTCATGGACATGGGCTTGATCTTCACCGTTTCCTGAGAGATATTTTCAACCACAAAATATCGATCGTTTTACGCATTTTAATTTGGTGAATGGAGAGTGCAGCCAAAGCGACATGGAGCTAACAGTTGCCCTCGAAGCTCGATCTGCATTTTTGTCTTACATCATCGTATTGGCAATTTCGCAAAAATAATTTCTACATCTATAACCACCGCATAGACAGAGAGGAAAACCCAGGCATTTGAGACCAAGTGCATGAGAAGACTACTGTGCATTTCCTACAGGGAGCACATTAAGACCAATGATTGTTCTCGGAGCCTGATCATATGGACCTCTATTGGCAACAGTCAAAAGACTGAAGTTGACCTAGTTTGGCCATCCTGTTCGTCACAACATCCTTTCCAAAACCGTCTTACAAGGTATTGTTGAGGGCGGGCGTAGAAGAGGACGGCCTGGAGAATAAAAGCTGCATCTTCCTCATGTCCCCCCCCCCCCCCCCCAGGGAGTGAGTGAGTGAGTGACTGATTAACTGACTGCCTGACTAACTGACTGACTGATTGAGCGAACCATCGCTGGTTAGATGCAGAAGATATATTTACAGCGCACGCCTTTAGAGTCAACTACTCCTGTAAATATAATGTAATATCCCTGATCCATCACAAAATCGTACCAAGGATACTAAAATAAATGAAAAAAAAAAAAACTACAAATCACAAAAGACAGTTTGGCAAAAAGAAGACCCCCCCCCCCAGCTATTTAATAGAATTTTTTGAATTTTGAATTTGAACACACGTCTCTATGGGGAAATATTTATCCGTGTGAGCCCTACAGAGTATGCATGTAATATGAGTCTGTGGAAAGTGCATGCATTGCAAACAAAAGTTCTGCTGGTTTATGTTGATCTATTCTGCTAACTCCCTCCCCCCCCCTCTCTCTCTCTTTCTCTGTCTCTGTCTCTCTCTCTAGCCCTGCTTAACTACACTTTGTTTTCTTTTATTGTGGTGATAGTACTTGAATTTATAGATAGTATAGTTATCATTATCACACAAGCTTGAATGATTGTGGTATTCTAATGTATCTCTTTACTTTGACTACCACTGAAACATAGGCCTAGTTCAGAATACATAAGGTTAATCTGCTTGATAAATCAAAGTCTTCGACAGTATTTTGTAGACATAACGGTGAGGATAATTCCCCACTATGTAAGGATAACAGCATGTATATATTTATTCATCATTATATAAAAGTGCATTAACACTGCAACATTCATTTTTGAAAACCCCAGTGCGCATCATTTTCAAAAATGTTTCTGTAAGCAGCTTTAAAGCCCTTTAATGTGCAATCTATCATCAGGGATGTACGTCAAAATATCATGAAAAATACATTTATGGTTAAAAACAAAACACTATTTCAGAAATGCAACCTTCACAGTAGGGCTCACACCTATAAATATAATGGAATATTCCCGACCGCAAAATCGTAACAAGGATACTAAAATAAATGAAGGAAAAAAATCAATTAAAAATCACAAAAAGCAGTTTGGCAAAAAAGAAAAAAAGAAAAAAAAAGCTGCAGATATTGAGTACAAATTCCTCTACAAACTCCATTTTGTTTGGAAGATGAAAGCTTTTCTCATGTGATTTGAAGGAAAGGATATACCTTTTTTTCAGGTTATCAAGGATGAAACACCTCATTTCTCCCAGCTATTTTACAGAAGTTTTTGAATTTTTAATTTCAACACACGTTTCTATGGCGAAATATTTACCAGTGTGAGCCCTTAAATTCTGCTGGCGACTTTCACATTTTAATTCACATCACTGACCTCCATATCTAGATCCTGAATTTGACCATGTCCAGCTTGCTTTTTCTGACCCCTTTTCCCAAAGCTATAGTACGACTTCTCTGGCTGTTTATTGTCCAGCCACTCCACTTGCACGAAACAGGAAGTGGTTTCACCCATGCTGGACGGAAGGAGCTCCTTGCCAAGAAGTGCGTTGATCGTTGTTGTTTTACCGCTGCTAGTGCTGTGTAAAATCGGTATAAGAAAGAATAACTGCTTTCTTAATTTGGCTGTTGCGCAGACTGTTATTTCTCACCTTTTCCAGCGTTTGCTGAAATATTTACCTTCTCATGTGCCTCATCTTATTCGTAGAAATGTTGAAAGAATCATAATAGGAAAAATAAAGATAATGTGGACAATCCTAATATTATGTCAGGAGATAGGTCATAAGAACTGAAAAAAAGTAATGAATCTTTGTGCAAACGAAAATTTGAAACAGAACGCACATGTGCAATATTATCTTTTTTTCCTGAAACGTTGGTATACTTAATAAAATGAAGTATTGTGTTAAAACACCTTGATGACATTATCTCAGAAACTATATTGCAAAATCGCCTGTACGTAAACTTAAAAAAAAAAAACAACTCATAATGATGGTATGTTGCCTTTACGATGTTCTAACGCATGTCTTCACGACCATTTAGATCATTTAATCGATTAATTAAAAACAATCGAAGATTTCACTAATTTCTTTCAAAATTCACTCTTTATGTCTCGATTTTATAACGATTTGAAGATATCTAATTTCTTGTAATATAATTTCCTTGGAACAAGGATATCAATTCTTATTAGACAGTCTGACAATTCATTTCACTTTGTAAACGCTAACACGGTGGTTGCTCTGAAATGTAACATGGACTGATATTCTTAGCTCTCAATTTGACTTTCGAAGTATAAAGTCTATACATTATGTGTACTTTAACAAAGCCCTGAAAACAGTGCTGTTCACTAGTTATCACTGATCCAAAAATGAAATGTCAATATATGTCATGCATGTGCAAGGTGCATAACATTTCTTCATGTGTACACCGCTCTCAATCTGTTACGTATTAAACCATCATGTGACCGATCATGACGTGCCATATTATGTAAAACTGTTCATCTGCATCACTGGGGAACACATGTCATTCTTTGCTGATTAGTATAAATGCAGGTGATGTACATTGTAGCTACATTTTTATGTGTTAAAACAAACAAGTATTAACGTCGATAAAAGGAGGCAAATCCCTTTCCCCTTATCCTACCTTTACGCAAGTATCCTTTCTCTTCTATATTTTTGTTTAATTCTATATTATGTATTATGTACACAGAAAGCACTGCAAACAAATGAAGCTCAGCTTTCATGGCTCTTATTTCATAGTTCTGTACTTGCAAACAAGGTCTGTAGAAAACACAAACAAACAAACAAATACACCATAGCTAGTAAAGAAAATTGTTTGCTGATATCGACGGTCTTCCTGATTACATGGCCGAACGCAACAGACCACTTCCTCCATATACAATGGACTCAACAGGCATTAAAGGGAGCGTAAAACTTTTAATTTCATATACTGTAATACATTTTTGTGACCGAACAAGAGCACGATTACTCAGTACTTCAAATCGGATGAGATATACTGTACATACGAAGGAGGGAAAAAGTTCAAGCGAAAGTCAATTTTAATTTGTGGTTTTCTTTAATTTGGCAGTAATTTCCTTATAGGACCAAACAGAGGCAGCTGGCTGCATGGGTCAAACGATGAGTGTAAGAAATGAAATGGTTATGGTAATATCGACTTTATAATGGGGAGAGCTGACGTACTTTCCAAAAAATGACACTTTCAATTTCGTCCGGATTGTGGCCGAATGAAGATTGGTGATGATCTGTTTCTGCAGACGCATTGTCTTGCCCCTCTGTGTGGTTTCGATACCTAGTTAGGATGAACAATCATAGAAGAGAAACATGAAAAGAAACACATTGGGATATTATATGGTAATACATATTAAGGGAAGGAGGAGGTAGAGAAAGGCGAGAAGGGAGAGGGAATGGGGGAGGGCCGTAAGAGGAGCATAGAATAGAGGGGAAGAAAAAGATATAATCTACCGATTTCATTTAAAAAACCGATGAATATATCATAGGTCCACTTTGCTCTTGTCAAAATTAACAATTGTTTTTCTTTAAAAAGTAATATTTGCTTTGAAATGCGGGTTGAACGTAAAGTTATAGAGGTGCACATAAGGGGAGGGGAGAGTTGTGCAACCCCCATCCCAATAAAACAGATTAGAGGGTCTTCATGAAAACACACACCCACACACTGACAAACTGTTTGGCAACAACGAACCTAAAATCAAGACCTTTTAAAACGTCTAATTGTCATTGTCATTGTCATAGGTATTGCCATTACTACATCCAGTTTTGATATCATCATTATCAGAAAAAAATGGTTGCATTGTAAATTTATTCTCCAAACCTCTCAGTTGTTTGTGTTCATGCTCTACCCCTCTAAATCCATTACTTTAATCGATACTTGCTTAACCCATGCCTTACGGGAACCTCATAAACCTGGTAGCCTGTGTATTATGTCTATGAGGGTTTCAAATTTCAGTGTTATATGTATAGGGAACAGGTCAATTGAAACAAGTCAACATTTATATAATATTGACTGGCCTCGAGGGAGACACCAGAAATTATTGCCCAAACTGAAAGAATATTCTTTCAGTGCGGGCAATATTTATCTGGTATCTTCCTCAAGGCCATTAAATATCATAATTATTACCTATCCCCTAGGTAAATTAGGAAAATATGTGAATACGGCTATACACTATGATATAGCTCAAGCCACATTTGAGTTTGATTACATGTAGATCATCACCAACATGTCGAATGATTGAAAAATTGTTCATCAATGTATATCATTCAACTCCAACTTCAAAGATACATAATGTAGTTGTAACAGGCGAACTTCAAACATCTGAACGCTTTTACACTTTATTTCTGCTTCTGTTTCAATTTGGATAGTTGTAATAACTGATGGTCACTGTGCAGTTATGGGGCACAGTTTACAAATGGACTAGTCATTGTTTGACGCGTAGCGCTGCTGGAAGTGGTCGACCTTGTATGAGTTGATTTATCGGCGTTCTTCTGCGGTGCGTGTAACCTACACGCAGCTACGTCCTTGAATGTGTTCTCTTCGTGGACCATCGGAATGTTTACATGTTAGGGTGGGATTTCACGGAGCACGCGAACGATTTGCGAAGGACGCGAAGGACAAAATCCAACATTCGGAAAAGTTTTTCTCCGAAATGTGTTCCGACAGTGAAGCCGAAAACTATTCTTGCGCAATTTGTGCGAAGTTTTCACGACGTATGTGCGAATGTCTCGTGCATCATTGCTAAAGTATAGCATGTTACGTACACGAAGAACACGCGACGGAAATGCCAACAACGTAAAATTTTCAATAATCATGGGAGAAAATGTACCCAAGGAGAGGTGGAAGCTGTCTTGAGTTGAATTTGTTTTTCTTTCCTCTATTTCTCCTTTCTTTTTCTCTCATTTCTCTATCGTGTGCTTGCCTAAATATTTTTCCTAGGACCTATCTCCACTAGTAAAGTATTTGATTTTTTTTTTTTTTTTTTTGCAGTTCCTCCAACACATAATCTATATAGTTCAAATGAAATTTTACATACTTTAGATTAATTTTAAGTGTATTCTGCGATTTTTTTTTTTTTGGTACATCAAATATTTCCTTCTCTTTGCTAGTCTTTAATTTCTTTTGTTACTGTAGTTGATAATAATTGTTTGATGTTTAGATGTATGCCACGATTTTTATTTTTAGAAAGCATATAGGTCATACATCCCCCAAACGTGCGCTAAACGTTCGCGAGAATGCCTCAAAAGGTACGCGAACAGTTTGCGATTACGTCGTAAAATGATCGGAAAAACTTCGCAGATTTCGCGTAACATACGCGAGACATTCTCCAAAGTTTCGGAGTCTGTTTGGGGTTTCACGAACATTTTGCGAACATCGCGCGTGTCTTGCGAATGTCTTGCGCATATGACGAGGCTTTAAAGACACTTTCGAGAACAATTCACGAGCAAATCACGACCAAGTGTGCGGAAAAGGTTCGCAAAAAATTTAAAACTTTTTTGAAATTCTCGCCGAAATAAACACGACATTTGCGAACAATTGACGACGCTTCCGAACCCTCACGTTCGTTTGGCGATCTTTTGCAGACTAAAATTCGAATGCTGGATTTTGCCATTCGCGTCCTTCGCAAATCGTTCGCGTGCTCCGTGAAATCCCACCCTAAAGCAGGGAGGTGGGAAGAGAGATTCCACTCCTTTTCTTCCCACCTCCCTGTGTAAAGTAAATGGCAAAACCCGGAAGAAGCAAAATACCAACGAATATTGACTGCTGACCTTTTGACCCTGCAAAATACCAACTGCAACTGCCTCGCAAAACTACCTCGTATAGGTAATAATGATCTTTGTCTGGGATGTCAGGTATCAACATGGTTCTCTCTATCATATTTCGGGCAATCTTGTAAATATCCTAGCTCCAACACAAGCTCACAGCAACGACTATTTACTGTCGTCGCACTAACATGCTGTTTTATCAAGCTAAGGAAATTAAAAACATGGCAAGTTCTGCTACTCGGAATAACATAATATGTTATTCCGAGGTATTCCGATTAGTTTTTAGAAGATATTCAACTGTGAAATCGAACTTTAATTTTGTGCAGAACACAGGGAATTTGAGCGTGAGCGTTTCAGTGCAGAAAATCACTGTGAATTCCAGCGTTAATTTTGCGCAGAAACTGCGAATGAATTTCAAATGTTGGATCATTACATGGAAATCGATGATATAAGTTATTTTTACACGAACAGATGAATCAATATTGTTTGGCAACATATCTCAATTTCATATATGCAATGCTGTCAATTTAAATATGTAAAACCGTTCATTTCGATCTACGAGATTTGAAATTTTTACCTATCAGTTCATTCTCCAGTACTTTAGTTTCAATATTCTTTACACTTATCGACAACGTGCAAATAATTTCACCTGAGGTCCCGTAATTCTGTTTAAACATGTCTACTCGACTACAGAGAAATTGGCAACATATCAACATATCTATTGCCAGTTTGCGGCTTGGCTGCAAAAAAGAAAAAAAAATCACACTGCACTATGCTACTACAGCCGAGACAGCGCTGAATCTAGCAGGTGAAGCTTATAACATGATGTCGTGGCAAGTCAAGCGATTTCTTCGAAAATGCCAAAGAGTTCGTCGGTGTACCTTCGGCTCGGATAAAAGCTGTTCGCCGGTACGTCGGAGAAAATTGCAAGCTCCATGCCTATTGATTCACGCATGATATGTTGTCGCCCAAATAGCTCTGTATGAAAATCATTTCTATTTCATTCTATCATAATGAACTACAAAATCGGACTTGAGGTATACTGATACTTAAGGTATAAGCCTTTATGATTTAAAATCGCTATTTTTCATATCCCATCACCGACTTGGCAGATGCAACTTTTGCTTGCTTGCTTGCTTGCTTGCTGAGGTTGTAGGCCAAGTTCGCGAGAGAGCTTCTCCAAGCTTTGAGGGTAGGGGGCTGTCTAGTTTCCTGACCGGGACTAACCTTTTGACAAGGCCTCGTGGCCGGAGAATTACACTAACTCGCCGAACCGAGTAGTTCGAGAAATGGGTGAACGCGATTAGTCTCTTATCCAAGCCTCAGCCACGGGGCCTTGTCAAAAGACTAGACCGTTGTAGCAGTGCCCCGCCACCCCCGGAGCTGCGCGCCCGCCCCTGCCCTTGCTGGATTCCCCCTTCTGGAGCCAAGTGCCTTTTATTTTGCTTTTTTTTTTTTTTTTTTTTTGGTCTTGACATATGACAAATAAACATTACTCATGTGCAAGAGACGGCTTATATACCCCATTTCAGAATGCCCCATGCTTCTCTTGATACCAGATAGTAATCACATTACCTGGAAATAATCTTGGTGAACGAAAGTAAAGGCAACTTACCAGTGGTTCTAATCTAATTACTGGTAGTCTGTATTTTGTTTCTCCAGTTGTCTTTTATTGCTTCGAAATCATTTTCATAGTTGTGGCATAATCAAACGGCAATATTGAAACTCATTAGATTTGATAATGCTTACCAATTGTTGGATTTATCCTGGCCTCTTCCATCTTCTTTATGATGGAATCGATGAGAGTATTAGTTTTCTGATAAATCAACAGCTGTTGTTTCTCGCCTTCTCGGAGGCGTTTCTCCTGCAGCTGGCCGCCGCTGCCCATGGCGCTTGCCATTACGAGTTTTGTCGCTAGATCGTCAAAGCGCAGTCCCAAGTCGCAACTACTTCTTCTGGAGGTGGTCCACCTCCTTGGCTTAGTGAAGAAAATGCTGTGCGAATAAAAACTCGACGAAATTTAAACTCGAATGTCCTCTAATTAATATCTTCGCGAGTCACAGTGGGACTATAACATTCTTTGTTTGTGACTTGCCCTGCATCGGTTCTGCAAACAAATGTCCAGCTTTGAGGGCGGAGCAAAGCTTAGGTGCGCCACCATTGGCTTGATCGTTCACGCTCCTTCGACCAATGAGAAGTTTACTGCGTACTGTACAATGCCTAATCATAGCGTCAGTACTGTAACGGAGCTGAGGCGACTCGCTATTGGCTGGATAGTTTCACGCTGTCTCTGCCAATGGGAAGTTTACTGTGTATTGAACTTCTATACTTGCGTATGAACTGGCGCACACAAATGCCTGTGTGTTTGTGTGCCTGTGCGTCTGTTTATCTGTGTGTTGGTGCGTACCCAACTGTGTAGATAAACACTTCTAATAATTTTTAATACCTTAAAATAATTCTTCTCAACCAATGGACCACGAAGCTCTTGCAGGTGGGCAGCGATGTCTTCCCATATAGAAATATAGGTTTTCACTGTCAATTTCATAATCTTGTCATTCAAATTCCTTTTCCGAGCATTCAATTTCACGCATTACACGCTCGCAGCACTATATCAGCAATCAAATTCAAAATCCGGTCATTAATGGGCCGTATGCGTAAAACGTACAGAAATTGCTCGTAAGCAATATTGCTTCAAGCACAAGCACAAGCCTGTTAAGCAAAATATCAAGTTTAAGCAATTGCTTCAATCCATATGCATAAACTGTTTCATTTTTCTTATACCTTTGCTTGTCATGCACAAACAATGCTTGCGTTTTCACCGGGCGTTTTCAACAAAAGGGACGTTACTTCCAAAGAGTAAAGAGGCATGTTACGGCACAATTTGTTACATGACCAAAATGTGCAATTTACCAAAATGTGCCCTAACTATGCTACGGCACATTTTGGTAAAAGAAACTCGTTACCAAAATGTGCCGATAGTGCAGCTATACCTGACGGGATGAACTGTTACCAAAATGTGCAGTTAAAAGTGGATTTGCCCGCACATTTGGACAATCTGTGCATTTTTTTAACTGAACTAAAAACCCATGGATGGGCTTGAGAGTTATACGGTCAAGGAGTTAAGGTGATAGAATATAGTTTGTTCATGGCAAGACCCCGTGGGCCCCTGGATGGGGGTGAAAGTTTGAGGGGTGGGGGCCAAGGGGGAAAAGCACATCTGCATCTTCTCCTTTAGAACCAATGGGCGAATTTCAATCAAACTTGTTGAGGATCATCCTTAGGGGAATGGGTCGTAAGGTTGCTCATGTTGGGCATGTGGCCGCCATGAGGAGCCCCACCCCCATCCCAAGGGAAATAGGTAGAAATTTGTGCTCCAGACCAAAAGGCATTACACTCAAGATATGTGGTACGTGGATATCTTTATACCTGGAGAATATGATTTGTTTATGGGAATACCTAGGGTATCCCCCTTGGAGACGGGGGGGGGGGGGGACCAGGGGGAAAACACATTTTCATCCTCCTCAGAACCAGTGGGCGGATTTCAGACAATCAAACGTTTGAGGATCATTCTTAGGGGGTAAGGCCCCAAAGTTGTAAGCAGGTGTGGGTGAAGTGACCCGCCCCCATGCCTTTTTCCCTTGCCCCCCCCCCGCCCCTCCCCCCACCCCCTTCAGGGAAAAGGCATAGTTTGTAGATGTAGATACCTTTATAGATGAGGAATATAAGCCGTTCATGGCAATATTCAGGATGGCTCCCTTGGGTTCCTAGAGGGGTGAAAGTTTGGAGGGGGAACAAACAAAGGGGAAGGGAAGATAATCACATTTCCATCTTCTTCAGAACCAATGGGCAGATTTCAACCAAAATTGCTAGGAATCATCCTTTCGGTAGAAGGACCCAAAGTTCTTTGTATGTTTGTTTGTTTGTTTGTTTGTGTGTGTGTGTGTTTTTTTTTTCGGGGGGGGGGGGTTCTCCTCGCGAAAGGGAGAAGGGGCCTTAATTTACAGGGAAATTGCGGTAAGTGCATTGACTGCGATACTCGGGTTAGCGGCTAGCCCCCGGGCCTTTTGTAAAAAAAAAAAAAAAAAATGATGGTTAGTGTGTTGCCATGGTAACAGTATATCATCGCAACAAACTATGACAAAATCTTGCAGATCAAATTACTTCCTTAATTTCTGCCAAATGCTCACGATAGTTGGCACGCACTTTGGTCTTGGATTGAAGACGTACAAGACACATTCCTACAAGGATAGGTACTGAGTTGTCATGGTGACGACATATAACAATAAGTCAGAAAATACAAAAATCGTTTTTGTTTCTCACATAAGGCCGTTGCACGCGTATTAGGGCGTGGGTATAAATTGTCTTCTGTGATATTCCTATACATTTTGTGTAGAATGAAGCCTCGACTGGCTTGTCAAAGGGTCACTGCTAGTGTGTAATCGGCAAGTAAAGAGGGAAGGTTAATAAATCGTTCCTGAGATAAAAATTCCGGATTTATGTCTTTTCTATTGAGGGTGCATTGGTAGGAAATTTAGCATTCCAGGAGTAAGAATTAAAGGGGTCCTGAAATCCAAATGCATGTTGATTTATGTTGATTTATGATACCCTCAACATCACTTTTGCGGTGAAACGAATATTTGAAAAATTCCATATATTTTTTATGATTTTTTCTTCTATTTTTCTGCCGATTACTTGGGAACGCCCACAAAAAATCCTTCCAAACCAATATTCTTGAGACGACCTCATCTGTCAATCATTGCTAAAGTACTGAAGTGTTTAACAAAAGAGCTTGGAATGCACCTTCCTCTCGACTCATGATAACGTGCATGTTTCTGTGATATCAAGGTGACCAACAAAAGACATGGCGAGAATATTGGTTTGGAAGGATTTTTTTTTGTTTTGTTTTTGTGGGCGTTCCCAAGTAATCTGAAGAAAAATAGAAGAAAAAAATCATTAAAAATATATGGAATGCTTCTAGATATTCGTTTCACTTCAAAAGTAATGTTGGGGGTATCATAAATCAACACAAATCAACATGCATTTGGATTTCAGGGCCCCTTTAAGGTGATCAATAATTGTTCGAGGCAGGACTCAGTGTTCAGGGCTAGTAATTTTGTGAAGGGGGGGGGGGGGGCATTTTTCCGGCATAGATATGTCAATAAAACAACCAGAATCAAGATCCACTGTTTAATGAAGGAGATGTATCATTCCATTAATTACATTTGCATATATTTGCATAATTAATGAATAACAGAATTCTGTGTTGAACTCTGGTTGTCCCAATCAAGCCCTATCAGATCAAACAAGCATAATCAAAATCCACTGTTGAATGTAGGAGAAGTAGATTTTTTGTAAAAAAAAAAAAAAAAACAAACTGAAAAATTGCATACATTTGCATAAATTTGCATAATGAATGATTTGCAGTATCATGTGTTGAGGTTTAGTAGTCTCATCCAAGCCCTATTAGATTAATCAAACAGAATAAAAATCCACTATAAAATATTGAAGTAGCATCTTCGCTTATTTGTGAAAAAATGCATAATATATTTGGAAATTTATAAATTTTAGAATTCTTTATTGAACTTTGATTGGTAGTCATAACCAGGCCCTATCAGATAAAACAAGCAGAATCAAAACCCACTGTTAAATGTAGGAAAAACAACATTTTCGTTAATTTCAATTCTGGGAAGAAATCGCATAAATATGCATAATTTATTAATTTTAGAATTCTGTGTTGAAGTTTCAGAGGCCTTACCTCCATAAGTCAGAGCAATTAGAAGAAAAATCGGCAGAGAAATGACAGAGAGTAAGCAAGTCTTATCATTTCAAGCACACATTCACATACATACACGCACACACAAACACGGTTTTTCATAGTCCTCTTACACTACCGAACTCATTCGGTGGGGACAAAAACCAACAGCTCTTACAATTTGTTTTTGTGATGATTGTAGAGGAGCAGAAAGTTACCAAAATGTGCCATCAATGTCCTGCACATTTTGGTGAATATACCAAAATATCCGTAAAAAAGGCAAGCTAGAGCCCTAAGAGGACGTACTCTCGCGATTTCGCACTCAAACTGGTGAAGTACGCAATGGAACCCAACATGGAGCCCTTTGGCAGTCATGGATCCCAGCGGCGGCCATGGAACCCAGTAGTGGCCATTTTGGTAACAAACCGTTGAGGCGTTGGATTTGACCGCGAGCATATTAATATGTGACCCTATGGAGCGAACTCTTGCATTACAAAACCAACAAAATTCGCACTACGTAAGTTTACGCAGGGACTCAAAAAAGGTAAAACAGGTCAACCAAGTCAATCTTGTTTTTTCTTATTTTGTGAAAGAGCTTCTTCTTCTACATGATTTTTCAGTTTGGGATCATGAAATGAAGGGGAAAGGTTTTTTTTTGGCAACTTTTTCACAACTTGTTTTTGTTGAGTAGTGTGATCGGGTATCGATGTCTTAGAGGCCCTTTTTCATTTCTTGAAAATCCTTTGCACACTCTTCACTTTCAGCTTTACTAACTTTTGAAAATAATGCTACTGCTTGGAAAATTGGCATTAACAATGGACAGAATGTGAATAGAGCAAGCTCAATTTCAGCTGAATGTGATAATCGCTTCATTGTTGATACACGGGTATTTTACATTTTGTTTTGTTTTGGGTTTTTTTCTGGTTTTTTTTTTTTGGGGGGGGGGGGTGGTTTTTGTCCCATTCATCGCACAGCTAGCACGGCATTGTATCTCAGACCCTCTTTTCCAAATTCGCACTTTTCCAGAATGCGTGCTTTCTTTCCAATATTCAGGTAGGTTACATAGGAGAGTCCGTTTGAATTTGGTTAAACATTATTTTAAAGCTTTAATACAGTCCGCTCTTTCAGAATCTGCCCTGAAGTAAAAATCCAAATCTGCCCACTTTTTGTTGGTTTTGTGATGCAGGGTCACATTTCTGTCGAGGCATGAATATTATGAAATAATGTCATTTACTTTTCATTCTGTAGTCCTTGAAAGTTTGTGTTTGAGTTGACAAACACCACCTATGCTCTTTCTCTCTCTGTCACAATCGTTAACCATAGGCCTATATGTGCCTACAATATTACAATGACAATGATAATGATGATGATGATGATGATGATAATAATAATAATAAGAATGATAATAAGAATGATAGTACTAAAAATAATGGTGATAACCTCAAAACAAAACCAGCTTTAGCCGACGACCTCTAATATGAATAGTGAAACTGAGATTTCCAAAAGAGAAGGGCTAAAAAGAGGCAATCGGAAAGAATATAAATTAAGGAACTAAAATTCTTTTAATGCTAAAAGAACGGTAAAGGAAGAAGAAGGAGAGAAGCAGGGGAAGACAGCTTGAGGCTCTGTGAGCACTGCCATACACATCATGAATAATACACCGTTGAAGCACGATGGTTTATAACATAAAAATACGCCCTTTAGTGATAACTCGTAGTACGCTCAAACTATGTGGGACTGCAGATTGGAAAATGAAGGGCATTTCTTCAATTGCATTTCATGCTTACACAGGAACGATACTTCTGTATGAGAAAACGAGGTCCTAATTACATCTCTTCCCCTGTGTGCCCCCTAAAAGGGGAGAAAATGAATGGGAGACAGAAATCTCTCCATACCAGGGGCCCAGTGCATTATGATAATATGGCATGCTTCTATGGTCACGTACTAAAAATACGCCCTCTGTCGATCATCTAGCGGTTTTGTTACCGAAATGGCGCCTGTATTTCGTCGATGAGCTAGGTACGCGAAATCTGGAGGGTAAGCCCTCTTTAATAGCGCAAGCTTCAGTAATGTACTCTTTTGGTCACGCCTGTGCGAACACAAAAGCAAATTTGATAGCATGACAAAGGCGTGTGTGTGTGTGGAAACATTTCCTGACATCGCAGAAGAGCTACATAAGCTACGAAATGACACTCATTTTTGTTTTGTTTTATGATATTCTTTATATGAGTTTCATTTAATATCAGGTCTATGTTTACAATGAAATTGATATAAACAACATCAAGAACTCATGAGTTCACACACACAGACGCACAGACGCACACACTCACATCTGTGCAATACACGTACTGATTCCCATCACTGTTTTTAGTAGCCCGGATCTGAGATGCCAGGTCGCACGTGGAGAGAGGTTTCCTTATTCTCCACAGGTGGAAGACATCCTACCCGTTTCTCCTCACATTTTGCGTTCCAACCACTGGACATTCAGCTTGTTGAAACGAAAAAAAAAAAAAAAATCTTGTAAATATTAGGAAAAATGATTTCTTGTAGATTTACACCACTCCTGCACAACTTTGGTCTTTCTTTTATGAACATAAAAATGATGCTTAAAAGCAAACGTCTCTTAAAGCAAAGGCTCAAGCTCTTTTTATAGAGCTTAGAAAATCGCATGCAATTGCTATAAGGAAGACCAAGCAAAAGGTACGTTTTATGCATAAGTTTTTTTAGCAAATGCTTGGTCTCTATAGCAATTGCTTGTGCCCCTCGCAAGCAATTCCTCGCTTTTATGCATGCGGAGTAAAGCAAAATGCTAGCACAAGCAATTGGTAATTTTTCATGCATACGGCCCATTTTCACTATGGGAGCAATCCATTGTTCACATGCGTCATTCAAAATCTAAAATGGGGCACGCATTTCAACAATAAATATTTACATTCATTTCAAGCCGGCGACGGAATCTTATCGGTCATTCATAAGTTTCCTAACCATTAGAGTTTCGATTCCTTGAATTCTCCATAGTCTTTGTCAAGACCGCTCTCCTTCCAAAAGCCCCATGGCCCTCCAAATTCATTCATTTCTCAGAAAAAGTCCCAAACCCAAGTGTTTTCCTAGAACTCACTCAGAGTAAAGCCCACATCTAGTCTTCCAGGAAGTCTCCTTAAAGAATGTAATCGCAGAAGTTATTATCCCCTTTTGACTGTATGCTTTGAAATGGATTAAGACAAGATTTGAGACAATGGTACTGGTATATAATATAGTCTTAGTCGCAATGAAACACAGGGGAAATGTAGATTATAAAACATCAAGGCTTTATTAGTGTGTATGCACTTCAAGAGATATGAAATGATCGATAGAGGAGGACGGCAGTTTTGTGGAATTATCAACATTGTCACCTGTAAGGGCAATATAAGCTATACAGGCTTTACAGAACTGATTATCGCCATACATTTCTATTCTTTTTGCAATGACGGAGAGTAGACTATTGTTTATCTCAAATTATTTGATATTATACACACTCCTGCAAAATTAATGATTATAATACTGATCATACGATCCTTTACATAGGGCTTTAAAATAAGATACTGCAGGACTTGCGGCTGCCCTTTAGCAATGTAAAGCATTATAGTTTGATCAACTGAATTATCACTTTATCTGTCCTTATCTTGGAAATCAAGGGGTATGAATGATCGACACCCTGTCAATTTATTGTGGCCGTTAGTACTCTAAAGTGTATTATTTCTTTGTGTTTTTTGAGGGCTCATTGATAAAAATAGCTTTGGACGCCCTGTCCAAAGTTCATGACACAGGAAGAGTTAAATCATGTCCGACTGTAATCGTGTTTCCCAAAAAGGCGGTGAATTAGCTCAGTCGGTTAGCGCGTCTGCCGCGTCTGCCTTACTATAGAAAGGACCCGGGTTCGATTCCCGAGTCTCTCTGAGTACTGTTATGTGTAATCACACCGTGGCGTCCCTTCTAGTAAAGGGCTAGACAGTCTGTCCCTCGGATGTGACATAAAATGGAGGTCCCGTGTCTGAGAGAGTCACAACTCACGCACGTAAAAGACCCCACTTCATTTATTCATCGCAAAGAGGAGGGTTTTAACTTGGTTAAGTGGTCAAGCTCTACACTCAACTTTACCCAATGGAAAACCAGCAATTGCACCTGAATATGGGCTATCCAGCCATCTTCTCAGATGGAAATGGAACAAATAAACACACTAATAGAATAAAACACACAGATTCAATCTCATGTTTTCGTCTTGTAACATTCCGTCGGATATTGCATATTTAACGATCAGCGTCGCTATCACCGGCGTATATCGAGGAGTGGGGGAAGATTGGCGATAGTTATCACATACTCTGTAGCGATCCCGACACCCAATGAATACACAAAAGGAACAACAACGACAGGGCACTGTCTCACCTACAACATGATAAAATATAAGGGTAAGTGAACTAGCTTTCGGTAAAAACAGTTATGTCAATTTTCATTTTCAGAAAAAAAAAATGCTCTTCCATAATTTTCAACTTCCTTTTCACTTAAGTGGGTAGGCAGCCTTTACAGTGATTCTACGTCCCTGTCAAAGTTTGAGCAACTTCGACAATTCTCGCTATCGCCAATGACGTAAAAAGTACCCGGATGTGGCTTTTTCGTCAAGATGTAGCGCACTTGGTAGCAAGGGCACTTCCGGCGCGGAGCAAAATTTGCACAACGCTAGCGTGCGCGTACGTGTACCTTACCTATCCGGGTACTTTTTACCTCATTGGCGATAGCGATCTTGCTATCGCCAATGACGTAAAAAGCACCCAGATGTTGATTTAAGCGTCATTTACGGTGCATTATGGGATAGTCCGGTAGCAAAGTCACTTCCGTTCGTACGCGCGTGATACGTGACTAATGCTATTTACACATACAACCGACTGTATTCTACGTGTACTTCCGGTTTTCTCGACTTGAATTACAGCTTTAATATGATTTGAAATTTCTCCATTCTTAAGAAATTGCTGTTAATACGACTATTGGTTGTTGCTGCGAAGCTGCCATGTGTTGTTCGCACGACAATAAACGAAAAAAAAAAAATCTGCAGAAATAGGACCCTTACTGGCATGCGAGACGTGACGTGGCCGCGTGGGTGAAGTTTACGGGTGACTCCACAGCGCAGTACGTGCACGCGCGACTTACTAGTAGTGGTAGTAGCACTAGTACAATGTAGTAGGCCTAGTGCCTACGTACATTGTACGTACTTACTTGGAAGAAATTGCTTCGGAGACAGGATAAGTTCGAGATCACTGTTCGTTCCCGATTGTGTTCGCGACATTTCGACAGAGAACAAATAAAAAAAAAAGATGGGCATTCCATGACGATATACTGTATATCCAGGTGGGTGAATATTTTCCAGCATATTTTCAGCGTATGCAGAGATGACTGATCTGTGATGTGCACATCGATCGCATGATCAAGCATGTGTACGCTGTACCGCTATGTGTATTTAGCTTATGCGCTGCGTGCAGTGGTGCATGCTTATAAATGCAAGGCCGGCCGCCGGCGGCCGCGGGGACTACAGTGTACGAGTATGACAGGCCTAGCCACTCACTGGCTCGAGCGGTACAGCGGCCTACTGTACTAGTATCCGTGGTCGGCGCTGCGCTATAGGTAAGGTACACGTACGCGCACGCTAGCGTTGTGCAAATTATGCCCCGCGCCGGAAGTGCCCTTGCTACCAAGTGCACTAAATCTTGACGAAAAAGCCACATCCGGGTACTTTTTACGTCATTGGCGATAGCGAGAATTTCGGCATTCCCCCCAAAATAGCCCTATTGCTCGCAGTTAGTGTTGTGCATTCATTCTGTGTATGAATGGTCGCAGGTATGGACGTGCTGTCCGAAAAATAAATAAGACTTGTTATTCCGAAGTTTTGTCACTCCAAAATTGATGACAGATACGTTTGCTCGAAAGTTTTGGTAGTGTTTTAGTTAAATACCTGAAGCCTTAAAAAGCGGAGTAGATCAATAATCTTTTATGTGACTTTTTTTTTTCTGTGCGTTTTCGCGCTGCGAAACTTTGTGTAGCCCCCGAACCTTTCTTCATTTTCTGACATAAACTTTATTTCATTTCCGGATTAGTCAACCTTCAGATTAACGAACCTTTCTATTCTCATTTTTTTTTAACTTAAGACTTTGAGAATAACGACATCTACCTCATGATTGCATCACTGAAGTCTTATTCATTTTAAAACTAAGGACACTTTTCTATTTTCCTTGTAACGAACCTTCGGAATAGCGGTTATCATGCCTTTTTTTGTTTTATACTTTACTTTCACGGTTTTTTTTAAGACTAATGAACCCTCAGAAACTAAATTCTTCTTCTAAAAAAAAAAAAAAAAAAAAAAAAAAAACCATCAAGGAATTGTGACCCTAGTCCTCACACCGAACGCATTAATCATGCGTCTGTTCTGTTAAAGAATAGCGAAAACCTATCTGAATTCAACAAACTGAGTTAATGACAGGAAACACGATAGATAGTATTATCAATTTTTCTCTGAAATGTAGCTATGCAGGGATATGTTTTCAAAGCCACTTGAGATAAAGATTTGAAATATGTAAAGCTTGTCATTATCATGCTATATCATTCAAAATAGAGATTAGTGACCCCCGTTGCGTGCAAGGTTAGTGTACCATCTGGCATTCACTTTATGTTTGAAAGTTCAATAACGTGCTGAAAGAAAGGAACAAATAAACGAGATTATCACCAAAACGATATGTCATCCTATGAAAGATGCAAAGTCTAAAAGTGAAATAGCAAGTTCCACTAAATAGGATGAATCTACCTTTTCCTCCATGTTAAGAAGGAGAGCATGACGGTGCAGAACTAGTGTTTGAAGCATCTCATAATCAGCAAGACTGTAAGTGGTGATATTCCTGTGGGGGAAAAGCAGGTCTACAGTTGAGCATTTCTCTGAAATGTAGCTATACAGGGATATGTTTTCAAAACCACTTGAGATAAAGGTCTCAATTAATGATATCACAAATATGTACTTAAATTTGTCATTATCATGCTTACATTATTCAAGATAGAGATTAGTGACCCGTTGCGTGCAAGGTTAGTGTACCATCTGGCATTCACTTTATGTTTGAAAGTTCAATAACGTGATGAAAGAAAGGAACAAATAAACGAGATTATCACCAAAACGATATGTCCTATCCGACGTAAGATGCAAAGTCTAAAAGTAAAATAGCAAGTTCCATTAAATCGGTTCAATTTACCTTTTCCTCCATGTTGAGAAAGAGAGCATAATGACCGTGCAGAACTAGTGTTTGAAGCATCTCATAGCAGTCTCATAGTCAGCAAGACTGTAAGTGGTGATATTCCTGTTGTAAAAAGAAGTAGGTCTACAGCTGGCCAGGGCCCATCGGGGCAACTTATCGTATATTGACACTGGAAGGTCCAAAAGCTGCCAATGATTAGGGTCCAAAATGTAGATAAGGATGTGGACATGTAAGAAATTATGAGATATGACCACTCCTTGTTAAGTGTTTTTTTCCCCCTCAAACTGGTAAAGAATAAAGTGCAACTGGAATAAAGATAAGACAAAAAAAAAAATAAAAAATTGACGTGTAGAAGTGTGGTATAAATACGTGAGACGAAATTGAACGTCTATTGATTTAGTTGGCGCGATTGTCAGTTTTCGGTTATCAATTCAGAAGATTTGTCTCGAAACTGAAACAAAATCTGAAATACTTGTAAGTGATAAAAATGATATAAAAAGAATTGCAGGGCAAATGATTGATTTTGAAATGAGCCTCAGAGAAGAACAAAGACAAAAATCGTTTGAACCTGAACGCATTTTCAATAATTCCATAGTAAATCTAATGAAGTTATATATCACTTCTCATTTGTTGTTGAAAAAAAAAAAACCCCAAAATGTTGATATCCTTTCCCTGCTCATAAAGAGTAGGTGACCGTACAGTTTTCCAATCCGTTTTGCAATTCAAAGTTATTTTCTCATATCATGCACGAATTTCATATTGTCATATAAAAACATCGAATGTGTGATATCACAAATGCAATCTAAAGTACATGTATCACATGAATCTAATTTGTGATATACAATTATGTATGAAGAAATCAAATCTTTAAACACACATTCAATTTGGGATATCAATGATTCAATTTCTTAAGATACAAATTTGATTTCTTGATATGAAAATAGGTTTTCCGTAATAAGCCAATGGAAATTCGGGATATCACAAACTGAATTCTTGTTATCTTGAAGTTCATTGTGATAGAGTGAAAAAGTCAAAATTAGACAGGTCTCATAGAAGGCTTATGCGGTCATAAAAGTGATTCTAGTAGCGTGAACATGGTGAACAGGCACGGAGGCTACTCGTTTTGCCTAAAGGAAACCGGAAAACAGCTTTAAATCGAGTGTAGACAGAAACTCGCGCGGTGTGTGTGCGGGTCCGCTGTTGTCTGAGTGCACGTCCTCGGGCTCTGTTGCGCGCTGCCTTTGCAAGGGCTGCCAACCGGTATCGGGAGTAGCCCCTTAATAGGGGGTAGAAGGGGCTACTCCCGATACGGTCGGCAGCCTTTGGAGGCGTGGCGTTCACTTCTTCGACTCACGAAGGTCACGAAGGTGTTGCATGCTTTGTCTTCTGGGTTTAGACCAGTAGGAGCGGGCGCGGCTGCTGGGGGAAATTGCTTGGGGAATGTGCTGATGCTGGTGGGCCGCCATGTTGTGCGGGGTAGTGGAATGGGCTCAGTTGTTTAAATCGTTTTTAAGGTTTTGCCATTTGTATTGCTCGGCATAGAATCAGTTTAAGATTCATGATTGAACAGTATTTCCATTGGTATTCAGTATTGTTGTGACACGTATAAATTTGCTTGCCGTTAAAGGGGATGGCTAGTAACTGATCAGTGGGAATCAGTGGGAATGCTGGGGGATAATGTTTCAATTTTTGTGAAATCCATTTAAGAGTACATTATATATCTATTGTTGTGTGAAAATTATTTGCTTCAGAACGGTCTCATATTCAAGTAATGTGCCCGTAACTGTACAGGCATGCTAGCCAGGAAACATTAAACTGCACATTACATGAATATAAGACCATTCTGAAGCAAATAATTTTCACACAACAATAGATATATGATGTACTCTTAAATAAATCTCACAAGAATTGGAACAATCATCCCCCAGCATTCCCACTGATTCCCACTAATCAGTTACTAGCCATCCCTTCTAAGCAGAATTTTACAGAATATTGTATGCACAAATTGTCTTTTATTACATTTAGACCTAATTATAGATTTACCCATATGTCTTACTCCCCTATAGTTGTTTTTGGTATTTTTGGGTCCCTTTCTTTTGGATGTTCTTTGTCTTGTCCTTTAATATTCATTGCGGATCTGTTTTTTTTTTTATGTAATTTGCGATTTATGACATGATGACGTACAGCTGCAACATTTTACATTTCTTAATGGGATCGGCCTGGAAAGGCCAATGGCCTACCGTTGATTTCCAACACCATTTACTCAAATTGTTATGTCAATATCTATCACACACTTTTTGATTATGACAATGTACTTACCTGAAATGATTTTGGTTTGTAAATGTATATTTTGACTGATTGTCTGTCTTTATGTTTTTTAACTGACTTTGTGGAAATAAACTTGAACTTGAATTTGACCTCTTTGGTATTTCTGAGAAATCAACTCGTTACGACATCATCAGATTCTGATCAGCTGCACATATTAGGTGCAGCGCTGTCTCAGGTGTAGCAGCATACTGCAGAGTGCATGATTATTTGCAGTACAACCGCAAATTGGCAAAATATCACTAACTGGCTCGTGATATGTTGCCAATTTGGAAATGATTTTAGGGCAACTTTCTTGCTTTGAAAGAGAACAGAATCTTGAAATTGGAAGCAGCTGCAAACGATCTCCAGCAGCATTCGCGAAGATCCTCTTTGAGGATCTTTGGTGTGCCGGAAAAAGAAAAGGAGGATACGGATCAAATTGTGTGTGATACTGTGTCCAGCAAACTTGGCGTCCCCATAACGTGAAATGACATCGATCGCTCACACCGAACCGGAAAGCGCTCAAGGGATGGTAAACACCACCGTTCCATCATCGCAAAGTTCTGTTCCAACAGGAAGCGATCTGAAATCATCAAAGCACGTAAAAAACTCAAGAACTCCGGGATCACAATTCAAAAGGATCTGACACCCTCCCCAAAATGCAGAACTCTACACAAAAACCTACAAAAACCCAAACGTCAAAGCAGCATGGACACATGATGGCAAAATCATTGCCTCACTCCAAGCCTCAGGTGGAAAGATGATCACAAAATGATCACTTCGGACAAAGACCTAAGAAGCCTGTGAGCTGTCGCGTACAGATATTGAGATCAATGTGTAATTAACGTTCTGTCATCCTGAAAAATAATTACTCCCTGCGGTATGGATTCGTTTACATAAACTTCTGATTTTTTTTTTATACAAATGAAGTTTTGCTTTTGTGATCGTACATAAAATGTGTATGATTGTATCTGCATTGTGTATGCTTTTTAAATTGTATTTTTGATACTGTATTTATGTTGTAGTATGTTTAATCCATGTCAGTGTGTTACATGTCCACAGCCTGTTCACTCTGAAGAAGTATCCATGCTTTGTATTCTATGTTCCCATTTGGTGCATGTAGAATGTATTCCTAGTTTTTCACTCGATGATTTTGAAAAACTTGGTGAAAGTGAAAGGTTATCCTGGTATATTGTCATGCATGCAACGGTAAAGAATTACCTTTTAATATGCACTCCTCTGATACTGATTTTTATAATGCAATAAATCCTTTTTTTTTTTATTCTGAAACAATGCACTCTCATCAATCAGACTTTTGTTGTGTTGATAATGATATCAAGGATTTGGATAATGATACTTCAAAATATTTTACCCCAGCTGATTTTAGTGCATTTTATAATTGTAAATATAAAAAAAATCATTTTCTGTTTTTCATATCAATTGTAGGAGTTTACCGAAGCATTATGAAGATATTGCACTGTTATTGGTTTCTCTTGAGTGTTCTTTTAATGTTATTGCATTGACAGAAACTTGGTTAGATTCAAACAATGCAAAATGTTATTCTTTTTGCGGATATAATATGTGACCGTGCACCTCAAAACGAACATAAAGTCGCACACACTGATTTTGCGTGAGGACTGAAAAAAGTGAAATGGGTCAACCTAGCCAATCTTGACTTTTTCATATTTTCTGAAAGAGGAAGTCTTCTTTTACATTATGCTAAAATTTGGTATCATAAAACGGGCAGGAAAGTGTGTTTTTTTTAGCAGTTTATCTCGAACATTTTTGATAGAATAGTGTGATTAGGTGTGTCTTTAGAATCCCTTTTTCATTTCTGAAAAACCTTGTCCACACTCTTCACTTTCAACTCTAATAACTTTTGAAAGGATAGTGCTACTGCTTTGAAAGTTGGCATTAATTGTGGACACAATGTGTTAATGAGCCATGCTTCATTTCAGTTTAATCTAATAATCCCTTCGTTGTTGTTACTCTGGTGGTTTACTTCCTGTTTTTTGTCCCATTCATCACACAGCCAGCACGGTTTTCGTAAAGATTAAGCGCTTGAATAGACACTGTACTTCAGAGCCTCTTTTCTCAGTTCACACTTTTTCTGAGTTTGTGCTTTCTGTCCAATATTTAGATAGATTAGGAGAGTCCATTTGGTTTGAGTTATACATCATTTTAAAGCTTAAAGTGTGCTCTTTCAGAATTTGGTCTTAACTAAAAATTCATGTCGGCGACTTTTTGTTTGTTTTAAGGTGCAGGGTCACATATTGTCAGTAAAGAAAGGATAAATAAGAAGGGAGGAGGAATAGCTCTTGCCATTAAACAAGATGTGAAATATGTTATGAGACCAGATATTATAAATCCTTTCTGTTAAACCCTCTCTGATGTTCGTTTTTATTAACCAAGTCCCAACAACCACAGGGTTCATCATCCAACCATCGATCAATTAGTCTCTGAACTCATTAATTCATGAAATAGCCATCATATTCTTTACACGGCTGTATGGAACCACCGGCTGTTCAAAGCATCTCTTCAATTCCCTCTTTCGTTTCTTTGATCAGCGTGTAGGCATTCTCTTTCTTCCTTCCTTCCTTCCTTCCATTTTCCACCTTTCTGTCTAGTCATGTCATGTTATTGTGTGTCTCCTGTTTTGTTCAGTCTTGTTTAAATTATACTTGTGTTAAGCATATACAAATAAGTATTTCGTTAGAGTTTCTTGAGTGGTTCACAATCTACAAGCTTGCTTTTTAGTGGACCTCTCAGTTCTCCTTTTTTTTCCAACTGAAACATAGACTTGTATTATTTTGCGTATACATGCATATATATGTAACTTTATTATTGTATCATTTGATATCATTTCCAAGTTGTGTGTATACGATTGTGATAATAACCTAATTCATACTGTGTTGTGTTCTTTTGGAAAAAGGAGAATGAAATAAAATGAAATGAAATGAAATTAAATTAGTATATTCAATGATGCATGTGAAACTTTGTTCATTGAAATACATAAATTTCATAAAAATGTTATTATCGGTGTGTGTTACAGACCACCCTGTAAATCTGTAAAAGGTTATCTAATCATTTGAAAGAGATATTATCTGTTGTTAATTCAGAGCACAAGGAATGTATATTGCTTGGCGATCTTAATATAGATTTGATGAAACTTGATGTTAGTTCTTATTCACATGAATTTTTAGAAACATTTTATGCCCATTCATTCTTGCCTATGATAAGCAAACCTACAAGAATAACGGATAAGTCAATGACTATGATTGATAACATTTATTCAAATTATGATGATAATGTAAGTGCTTTTTCTGGGATAATGGTGACAGTTATATCTGATCATTTACCTATGTTTAATGTACTTAATAATGGCGTTTCTGATGATGGTTGTATTGATAAACAGCAGATGTTAATATGTGTAATTTTATGCAGCAATTAGAAGAATGTAATATCATGTTTAAATCAAATAACAGTAAGGATCCACAATATTTATAAACAGACTTTATACAGTTTTATTGTAATACATTTGATATGTGTTTTCCACTGAAGTGTGTTAAGAAAAAACAAATTGATAAACCTTGGTATTCGTATGAATTGAAGAAACTGTGTTTAAAAAAGGGCAGGTTATACAAGAAATTTATCAAGAACCCTTCCCAGTACCGAAAAGAATGTTACCTTTAATCTCGTAATGTATATACCAATGCTGTTAAAGCTGCCAAACGAAAGTATTATTTTTGTAAATTTCAGAATTTAAAAGCTGATATATCTCAAACCTGGAAATTAATTAATGATGTATTACAAGTACGCAAATCGAGGGTTCAACAAAAGGTGTTTCAACATGATGGTAAAGTATTAGAAATCCTGAAGATATTGCACAACATTTTCATCATTATTTCATTAATGTTGGAAATAAGATTGCTATTAAAGGATGTAGGCAAGGCTTTTTCACTCACAGAGATTTTTTATATGGAAATTTTAATCAAACTGCTTTTTTAAACCTGTAAATTAAAAAAAAAAGAAATTATTGATTATGTTTTAGCTTTGAAAGATGG